>NC_085137.1:24185251-24485251 GCF_035046485.1 Aedes albopictus
GTGCTGAATCGCGTCTTTTTGCAACTTGTTACAGAAGTAACTATTTTCATCGATGAAGTTGGTAGTTGAGCCTTGAAAATGAACGTCCTTGACGAACTTACAAACGTCTGAATCAGTCTCAGTCAGGGGACTGTTATGGTCTTCTTGTTTTCTTACCCAGCATTAAAACTATGCTGCTGTGTTAAAAGATAGGTTGTCAGCTTGAGCCGTACGCTTGAGCCGCAGTTATGTTGGCTACGAAAACATTGCATTGGTGGGATAGGGATGCCACTTCCTTGGTCTCAGTATTTTTCTCAGTGTCACCAAGAGAATATTTGCGTCTTCATTCAACCAACGACAGACAGGCACATCCGCATCGGGACTTTTCTGATTCGTGACTGTATCGCGCAATTTATTGCCGATAACAAGCTTGACTAGGAGTCACTCTTTCCTTTTGGAACATCACGTTCAGCATAATATTTATACAGCCACTTCCGGGAGCGAAAAAGGCTTATCTCCTCAAGTTCCAACTTCTTCTTGCATCACAGGAAACCTAAACGCATATTACCTCAATTGGGTCACTTCATTAACCGAGCTCTGATTACGTGTAATTATAATCGCCCATCATATCGTGGGGCGTGTGCGCATCTCATTAACGGCCACCTTCTCCACGGTTTTATTGGAAAAAAGTGGCAGTAGGATCACCATCATCATCACCGCCACCCCGTAAAGTAGCAGAAGAGGTCTTTAATTAATTAATCCGCGCACTTTTGAATCACCGCGGCACGCGGTGGTGTGCTCCCGCGAGAGACGTACGGTATCAATTATGCAAATCTATCCGCGGAAATGCGCTACGTGAATCGTTGAGCGCGGGAGTATTACTGCTTATCGAAAGCAAAAAAACGAAACGAAAATCGAAACCGATTAGGTGTTTTGAAAGCGCCGAGCATTCCTCACTCCGACCCAGAGAGTCACATCACGTGTTTATAGGGCTTTTCGGTCTTATGTGCGCAAGTATTGCGCCGATAGCGGTGCTGTTTTCGCGCGCGCGCTCGCGCTTGGCCATTGATGCGAATAATTACCATTGCGTGATGTGGGATTATCGGAAATCAGCTGGGAAATTTATGCATGCTCGTGGCGAACTTTTTGTTGATGTTGTTTTGTGCATTCCTACGTGAGGGCTGTTTTTTTTTCGTGGTGCGAATGTGGGTGGTTAGGAGCGGTGTGCCGTTTTGTGAGTGATCACATTGATCGCTGTATTGCGTAATTTTCCAAAAAAAAACGAAATTGCGTTCTATGATTTGCATTCGTATGGCCTATTTAAATAACCAAAGCGGTACGCGCGCGAATTTTCACCACGACTATGCTGAAGGTGACGGATTAGATTTCCGGTCGGTCCAGGAAACTTTCGCCAATATTTCTAGACGAACATTTGAAGAGGGCCTATCTGCTTTTGTAATTAAACATGTTTCTGTCTCTGCAGGGCCCATCTGCATCCACCGACGCACATGAACATCCTTAAGAGATAGCTTGAAGAACACTTTTTCTGATAAGGGTGTTGATATGCGTTGGTGGATGCAGATAGACCCTACAGACAGAGACAAAAACATGTTTGTTAACGCGAAACAGATAGGCCCTTTTCAAGGGTTCGTCCAGATTTTATCTTTATCAACGATTTGTTTTTCATATTTCTTCGTAGAACATCAAATTTTACATAAACTACAAAACATGTGATTTACTTTTTTTTCATTTTTTTTACTCAAATTTCTCGATTCTAAAGAATTGCAAGGACCATGAATCACCATTGAACCCGGAACCCAAGAGAGATCCATATGACACCGTCGCCTCACTTTCGCGAGCTTACAGTGTCACCTTTAATGCTTGACTGCACATCTTCAGCACCAAGTCGCTAGCCGCCACGCCACCAGGTTAATTGAGTTTTCGATTTTCTTGACAACAGCGCCGTGGTGACAGGAGTGAGTGGGACTACATGCCCTCTTAGAGAGGTTACATGGCATGGCAGCGTGCGATTCCTTGTCGAGATGGTGAAGTCCGTTCGGTTCATGTCATCGTGCAGTCGTCGTCGTTCCGCGCCAAGTAGCACAATCTCCGACCGAATTGAGACTGTTGCATACGATCAATGCGGGAGAAGCTTACGAGAGTCATGTATGAAACGACTATCATTGTTACTGTTATTGCCCAGGCACGAACTTGTAATACGATTTACCGAAAAAAAAAATAAATGGCATGGATTCAACTAGGTACCAACTAGGAAAGTGCCATCCGGGAGTTTCTCTTTCGCTTCGCGTTCGATTCAAACGTATGCAAACCACGTGAAGTTATGACAACCGGCGCGGCAACGCTCCGCGGAGTCCGAGTGTCTCCTCTTCGGTTGATTCTTGATATGCTTGAACTTTTACTTCACGATGCGATGGGATGGGAGGACAGCAGAAGGTTCCCAGCTGGAGCCGTGCGGCTGTGGCCGCGGCGCAGCGATGCAAGTGAGAGTGGAATGTGATTCGATCGTAACAACGCGCTACGGCAGCTGCGCTGTGTGGACTCCGGTGGAGACTAATGCCAGCGAGCGAAGAAGAATTGAGTCGTTTCATAAATCAACTTCTCGCGTTTCCTACTGGAATTAACACCAAATCACAGCTCGGGTTGTGTGGGGATGGGCGGAGGGCTGGGGAAGACTAGCTGATCAGTTGAACAAATTGAATTCACACAGCGCTTCGTCTGAAGACCATGGTGGCTTGATCCAGCAGTCAGTGGTTGATGGCGGGAGATTAAAAATACGACACATGAGAAATGGGAGGGAATACGTCACAACACTTGGAGAATATTGGTGAGGTTAATGGAAGATACGAACTGAGCTGAATCAGTTGGAAGTCATCAACATATTGAAATATTGTTTTGGTTTTAAAATTCCGTCGTTGATTTTCCATCAATTTCACGTTCTTAGCACTTTGATATTTCAAATGGTTATTTGTTACGGTCGCCATGTTACGCTGTCTTAGGATCTATGTCGGATTGTTCATTGTTCAAAATTTCAAAACATATTATTCAATCCAGATGCTGGTCGTAGCCTGATGAGTATTGTGACTGTTGTGACGCAGAATATGAAAAATAAAGAATAACAATAGTTTAAAAATAATATGGAATGAGCTCACCAATCATTTTGGAACAAATACACAGCGTAACGAAAATTAACTTTTGGTCTATCTCAAAAGCAAACTTATGTGTCTCTGAAGGATTTTGGGCCACTGAATCCGAATCCGGGCTCAGATTTGCTCCAACACGTCACAATTTTGAGCTATACCTCAATTTATAGGGCAAAATATGCGATTTTGGGCTTTTTTGACTGCAAGCCGTTAAGCATGGAAATATTTTTTTAAGCAATCAGAAGGTAAATTGGTCAATTAACATCTAAATTAACGACTCATGCAAAATATTTCGTTTTACCAAATCGAAGAACCAACAGAAAGAATCAATGGCATTGATTTCGCGATGGCATTTCCTGGAAGAAATTTGAGAATCCTAGAAGTTGTAGGATAACACAGAAAAGCAGTTGCCAATATATACTCCAAGCAACAATTTGATAACCAATAGCCGCCTCAAACCTATTTCACATGAAAACGTTACTTGGGAATGCACAAACTTAATACTACTAGGATTTGCCAAATCTCTCTAGGATTTTATGCCACAATACATCTGAAATTGTAATCCAAAATCCGTCTGCAGATCTGATCCAGAATCCTACTATAACCTTTCTTTGGCATTAGGGTCATGTTAACCCAAATCGAACACTGCGTCAGCGAACTGTTCCTAACGTGATGTAAAAGGAAGGATAATGATGGGATCCAACCCAAGCGCCCTACAGGGAATCAGTCTCTGAGTCCTTCTGGGCTACGATCTCTAAATCCTTCTAGATTTTTTATAATCCTTTTGGAATCCTATCCAAGAGTTTATCTGGAATTCTGCTCCTGAATCCTCCTGAATACAAAATTTCTTCTGAGAATCTATCCCAAAATCGTGCTGAATCTATTCCAGTCCCTCAGGGGACCCTGGGATTCTGAACCAGATCCGTTCGTGGATTCTATTGTTGAATCCTTCTGGGATTGTATCTCGCCTTCTTCTTGGATACTGTCCCAGAATCCTTTTGGGATTCTGTCCCAGAATCCTTCTGGGAATCCGTCTCAGGATCCTTCTGGGATTCCGTCCAAGAATCCTAGAGTCTCTCTGGAATTCTATCCCTTCTCGGATTCTATTCCAGAATCCTTCTGGGATTCTATTCCAGATTCCTTCTGGGATACTGTCCTATAAGCCTTCTGGGATTCTAGCGCAGAATCCTTCTGTGATTCAAGCCCAGAATTCATCTGGAATTGTAGCCCAGAATCCCTCTGGGAATCTAGCTTAGAATCCTTCTGGGATTCTATCCCAGATTCCTCTGAGATTTCGTCCTAGAATCCTTTTGGAAATCCATCCCAGAATACTTCTGGGATTCCATCCCAGAACTCTGGAATCTCTCTAAAATTGCATCCCTATATTATTCTCGGATTCTATCCCAGATTCCTTCTGGAATACTGTCCCAGAGCCTTTTCCAGCTCTGAATCCTTCTGGATTTCCAGCCCAGAACCCTTCTGGGATTCTAGCCCAGAATCCTTCTGGTATTGTATCCCACAATCCTTCTCGGATACTAGCCCAGAATCCTTCTGAGATTCTAACCCGGAATCCTTCTCAGATTTCAGCCCAGAATTCTGTGCCAGAATCCTTCTGGAATTCTAGCCCAGAATCCTTCTGAGATTCTAACCCGGAGTCCTTCTCAGATTCTAGCCTAGAATCCTTCTGTGATTCTAGCCCAGAGTCCTTCTGAGATTTTAGCCCAGAGTCCTTATGAGATTCTAGCCCGGAATCCCCAGATTCTAGCCCAGAATCCTTCTGTGATTCTTGCCCAGAATCCTTCTGTGATTCTAGCCCAGAGTTCTCCTGGGATTCTTGCCCAGAATCCCCAGATTCTAGCCCAGAATCCTTCTGGAATTCTAAACCAGAATCCTTCTGTGATTCTAGCCCAGAATCTATCTGTCTTTGTAGCCCAGAGTCCTTCTGTGATTCTAGCCGAGAATCCTTCTGTGATTTTAGCCCTAATCATTCTGGGTTTCCAGCTCAGAATCCATCTGTGCTTCTAGCCCAGAACCCTGCGATTCTAGCCCAGAATCCTTCTGTGATTCTAGCCCATAATCCTTCTGGGATTCCCGCTCAGAATCCTTCTGGGTTTCCAGCTCAGAATCCTTCTGAGATTCTAGCCCAGGATCCTTCTGAGATTCTAGCCCGGAATCCTTCTAAGATTCTAGCCCAGAGTCCTTCTGGAATTCTAGCTCAGAACCCTGCGATTTTAGGCCAGAATCCTTCTGTAATTCTAGTACAGAATCCTTCTGGGATTTTATCCAGAATCCTTCTGTGATTCTAGCCCAGAATCCTTCTGTGATTCTAGCCCAGAATCCTTCTGTGATTCTAGCCCTGAATCCTTCTGTGATTCTAGCCCAGAATCCTTATGTGATTCTAGCCCTGAATCCTTCTGTGATTCTAGCCCCGAATCCTTCTCAGATTCTAACCCAGAACCCTGCGATTTTAGGCCAGAATCCTTCTGTAATTCTAGTACAGAATCCTTCTGGGATTTTATCCAGAATCCTTCTGGGATTCCAGCTCAGAATCCTTCTGGGTTTCCAGCTTAGAATCATTCTGGGATTCTAGCCCAGAATCCTGGGATTCTAGCCCACAATCCTTCTGTGGTTCTAGCCCAGAGTCCTTCTGGGGTTTTAGGCGAGAATCCTTCTGGGATTCTAACCCAGAATTCTTCTGGGATTCTAGCCCAAAATCCTTCTGGGATTCTAGCCCAGAATCCTTCTGGGATTTTATCCAGAATTCTTCTGAGATTCCAGCTCGGAATCCTTCTGAGTTTCCAGCTTAGAATCCTTCTGGGATTATTGACCAGAATACTTCTGGGATTCTAGCCCAGAATCCTGGAATTCTAGCCCAGAATCCTGGGATTCTAGCCCAGAATCCTTCTGTGATTCTAGCCCAGAATCCTTCTGTGATTCTAGCCCTGAATCATTCTGTGATTCTAGCCCAGAATCCTTATGTGATTCTAGCCCTGAATCCTTCTGTGATTCTAGCCCCGAATCCTTCTCAGATTCTAACCCAGAACCCTGCGATTTTAGGCCAGAATCCTTCTGTAATTCTAGTACAGAATCCTTCTGGGATTTTATCCAGAATCCTTCTGGGATTCCAGCTCAGAATCCTTCTGAGATTCCAGCTCGGAATCCTTCTGGGTTTCCAGCCTAGAATCGTTCTGGGATTCTGGCACAGAATACTTCTGGGATTCTAGCCCAGAATCCTGGGATTCTAGCCCACAATTCTTCTGTGATTCTAGCCCTGAATCCTTCTGTGATTCTAGCCCAGAATCCTTCTGGGATTTTAGCCCAGAATCCTTTTGGGATTTTAGGCAAGAATCCTTCTGGGATTCTATCCCAGAATTCGCAGAAATGTTTGGGGATCTCTAGAGTTGTTCTGAGATTTTTCCAAGAATACTTCTGAGATTCTAGCCCAAAATCCTGGGATTCTAGCCCAGAATCGTTCTGTGATTCTAGCCCAGAATCCTTCAGTGATTCTAGCCCAGAATTCTTCTGTGATTCTAGCTCAGAATCCTTCTGGGATTTTAGCCCCTATCCTTCTGGGATTCCAACTCAGACTCCTTCTGGGTTTCCAGCTCAGAGTCCATTTGGGATTCTAACCCAGACTCGTTCTGGAATTCTAGTCCTTCTGTGATTCTAACTCAGAATTCTTCTGTGATTCTAGCCCGGAGTCCTTCTGTGATTCTAGCCCAGAATCCCTCCTAATTCAGCCCGAATCCTTCTGGGTTTCCAGCTCACAATCCATCTGGGATTCTAGCCCAGAATCCCTCTGGGATTATATCCCAGAATTCGCAGAAATATTAGGGGATTCTTTTCTATAGTTGTTCTGAAATTTTTGCAAGATTCCAGACAATTTCTAAGTAGAAGCTTTAAAATAGCTCTTACATAATTATCTCACCATTAGATATAGATAGTGTTACAAAAACTATGTGACAGAACTCCTAGTTTCACAGCTGAGTTGTCACAGCTGAACATATCTGAATCGATCTTGCGGCCAGAAGCTCGCTCCCTGAGTAGAGGAAAAGAGCTCAATAATAGCATATTTTGATATGGAGATCAAAAAGTGATATGGGTTTGATTGACATAAGAGATAAAAGATCTAAAAATAAAATCAAAAATTTACTCCTGGAACATCATCATCAAATCATATTTCGATTTTGTAAGATCTAACCAATAGCAGCGAGCTATTCGTATGATCTTGAAATATCAAATTTTGATATTGTTCAGATGTTCCAGGAACATTTTTCAGATATTATTTTCAGATCTTTTATCTCTTATATCAATCAAACCAATATCATGTTTTGATCGTCAGTATTTTACCTCTACCCGGGTCGACCGCACCCTCCTTTGGCATCGTAAGCCTCTGATAGGCCCTCCTAGCCTGTACTAGGAATGTAAGCTGCTCCCAACAAAAACAGTCCAATCGGACCAACTGACTGGACGGTGAAAGCAGTGCTCATTAGTGCCTTTGCGGAATCTGGAACCCATTGGAGAAAAACCCCGACCACTCGAAAAGGGTAGCAAAATCGGCTTCGTATCTTTGGCCAACCGACACCAAATCTGATAAAGCGTTCCATTGTGTAGCAGAGTAGTAGTAAAGCGTCGTTGTGTCTCCATCGCATACCAAGTCCAGTCTCTGACTCTGAATCAAATGCGGAAGAATCTTACGACGATCTGCGATTGTTACTACTGCCACTGACTGCAATGTCTGCTGTCTGCTACCGTTTCGTTCACTTATTGGAGCAAACACAGCGCAAAAGATCATAAACTGGCGATCACAAACGAGGGGTTCCCTGCCTTTCCCATTCTTGTCTATTAGGGAAAACCTTTGCGCACAAATCAGTTCGAGACTGTTGCTACCCCGAGTGACTGTCTGTCATATTTCCGTTTGTGTTTTTCGCTTTCTATACGACTTTTCAATCGGACTTCTTTGGACATCGCGGAACGAACAATAACGGCTTTATTTATTACTCGTTACCGCAGTTGGATCTTCTGGTTCGTGCGGAATTTCTCTTTTCTTTCCACTTGATTGGATTCCTAGCTCCGGAGGAAACAATCGGATTTGCGGTTGGGGTAAAAGTGACTCTGATTTACGGACATGCATGGGTATTTCGGGGCTAGTCAATAATCAGATGTTTATAACTATGGGAGCTCGTTAAGTGTCAATATCCCTTCCAGAATAGATTTCACTAAAGCCTGAAATAGAATCATATTATGTGGATTATTTTACGACCGAAACCGAAGGCGGACCTTCAAAAAGCGATAATACCACTCGAATCAGTTGTTAAAACTCGAATTAATTTTACGGCTTACACAATGCATATCAATTACCTGTCCCTAAAAGTGGACCTCCGGCGTTTGAACGATCAGAAATTCTGATTTATGGTCACTTTTACGACTTTTCCCTCCAGAATACCATTAGTTCGTGCATTTTGTTCTTCTTGTCGTGCAACAGACTCGGTGGGATGGCTCGTAAATTCTCGTCCGGTTAGTTCCAGGTCGAGTCGTGGGTGCACGTTCTGAATGCGCACACCTTTTCTTGGAACGATAGAAATAACAAACGGATTTGGAAAGGAAGACCGAGCCATCGTTGAAAGCGAAGGTGTTTTCGGGGCAAGGTTGTTTATCATAAAAATCTAATTGTCCTGCGCCATGACCATCACTGTGAGTTCTGAGACTCGTCTCGTGCCAACGACTTTGGTCCGTTGTGCCAAGTCATCGCCCCACTTTGAAACCCCGAAACTGATCTCACTGACACCGCTGGTAAAGTGTTGAAAGATAGAAGGCGATAACGCTGGAAAAAGTTACTCCCAGATAGGGAAAAAAAACACGCGATTCAATTCTTCACAGCTCCAGAGGGAAAACGAGACCTCGCTAAATAGGCACACGGCCGGCGCGGCGTCCCCCACAGCAACTCCCAAGCAAGACCCCGTTTGAAAAGTGAAAAAAGTGCCATTGGCAGATCGGAAAACAACGCGAATCTCGACGGCGGCGACCCCAATCAGGCCCCTCCGAGGTTGATCGAAAAACATGACGAATCAAAAAATTTCGGACGATGATAGACACTTGTCTTGGAGTCGGTGAAGTCAGGTGAATCGTTTCGCGAAAGGTAGAGGATGGGACAAGAATCCCCAAACATACAATTGGCGGAAGTTAGATGGCGAAAATGAAAAAAAAAGTAATTGCCTTCAGGTGATTGGATGAACACGGACAATGGGGTGATCAGAAAACACAAAATCGGGATGATGAATGAATTTGGTTCGGGAAAGTTTGAACTAATTTGGCGAAATTGAAAGTGGTTTAATGAGATGAGTGGTAGTAGTTGGTGTAGCTGGTTCTTTTATTTGTTACTTCTCGTTTTGATTCGGCTTAGTCTACTTTATCAGAGAACGCGTACCATTTCTTGAAATATGTTACAATAATTCCCAGTTTTGGAGGTTTTCGTATAGCAACGGTTTGTTCTAATACTCAAATAACTCTAAATGGAGTCAAAAGGCACATGCCTAATTTAAAATGCTACAAAATGAGCCCGTGAAGGTCTGGAAAATTCGATAATAAACGTCTCCGGTTAGCTCAATGAAGAGGTTTTGGATCGCCAATCAATTCTCGTTCCAGTAGGAAAACTTTCTCGACTTCCCTGGGCATAGGCATCATTGTGTTTGCCAAACAATTTACAATATCATGCAATGACAGGCAATGAAAGCCCTTTAACTATGATTTTGATCTAATTTCCGTCCACAACGAGTAAAGAGCTCGCACCTGTTTGTTCTGATGTATGGTTTCATGCCGCTGCTTCTGGGTTTTATGACTCAGTGGCATAATTCCATGACTCAGTGTCATCATTTTAAGAAATGAAAACAATAATAGGTACATCGTAACGTCTTTAGCAGCCATGTCTATATTTTATGAAAAGGGTAAGAAATATTTATAAAAATCGTCGTTTTTGTCATGATATCATAACTCGTAGTCATAATATCATTAAATAGCAAATATTAATTGATTAATTTAGCTTTATTATATGTAGCGACTTTCAGCCCTTGACAGCAAATATTATTATCTTATGACTTATTCATCGTTAATTTAAGAACGAATTTTTCCCGTAAACACGACAAAAAAGAATTTGAAGAATTTCGTTATAAAATTAAAACATTTTTAAGGAAATTGGTGGCGCCATCACTAGGAGAAATTTTGTAAGAAATCGAAAACCTCTCAAAACAATTTTTGGTGGAATTCCTAGACAAGTCATTATGAAGTTTCAATAAAGTTTGAAGCAGAGATCTTATAACGTTCACTGGTGTTAGATAAAATAAAAATTTTAGTTCAACGATGCTTCGGTGAGATGATACGAGAAATTTGAAAAATCGATTTGACAATTCTCTGATCTAGTTTTGTCTATGCAATTAACACCGAACTCCTAAAAAGTTTATTTTCATTATTATTTGAAAATGTGAAATGCAAAATGTAGCAATATTTCATGTGCATCAAAAGTCTGTTCTATTGTCTAAATTTGTAAAGAAAAGTTACTGCTTTCAATGGCTATTCAATGATTCTACACAAGGTTATGAATTTGTTTAAGCATATTCAT
This sequence comes from Aedes albopictus, assembly GCF_035046485.1. NCBI lineage: Eukaryota > Metazoa > Arthropoda > Insecta > Diptera > Culicidae > Aedes > Aedes albopictus. Next base: position 24,196,007 of record NC_085137.1, read on the forward strand.
CGAAAACATTGATGAAACATAAAATAATTCAGTCCTCCATCATTCTAAAAAAAAACGGATTATTTTTTCAATGCTGTAATTCTTAAATTCACTTTTCCATTTCCTACGAAAGCTGCACTCTTCCGCATGTTATTCCACGTTTTAACTCCACAAAACACAGCAGGCCATAAATTATGCCACGTTCCTGCCCAGTTCAGTATTAATCGCCGAACTGCGATCTACAACAACCATCGCAACTCCTCGCTACCAAACTCGAAGGAAGGAACAATCAGCACGGCTGTCATGTTGCGCTTTTCTCGGGCACACTATCATCACGGGATCGTCTGACATCGCGCGGTAAGGCAGTAAAAGTTAAAAAAAAAATGGAAAGCCTTATTTCAGTCAGTGGCCGTCGTCAGGGAGGCTAACTGCTGCAACAAATGTGAAAGTCTTGTTCTACACAAAACGGATCGGGCTACTGTTCCGTCCGTTCATCCGTCTATCGTTCCCGTTCCAATGTACCTAAGCTCGGACCATATTCCCACCGGCAGGGATGGCATTCACCATTTGCAAAGAGTTACATTCACTTGCTACTATCTCAGTTCAGAAGCATGCTATCGAAAAACAATGTATGGATGAATTTAACCTTGTAATTTTATCTGAAAGTTTGTCAAATAACATTGGGGTCGCAAACGTATACCAAAGCCGTGAGCGAGCTGTGAAAGCAACTCTCCACGCCGTGAATGTAAATTACATTCACGGCGTGGAGAGTTGCTTTCACAGCTCGCTCACGAGTTAAGCATGCGTGTGCGACCCTTATGATATTCGGCAAACTTTCAGATAAAACTACAAGGTAAAAGTCATCCATACATTGTTTTTTGATAGCATGCTTATGAACTGAGATAGTAGCGAGTGAATGTAACTCTTTGCAAATGGTGAATGCCATCCCTGCCCACCGGTTCGCTTTCATGAATAGCGGATTAGCGCTAGACACTCCCAGCAGGAATTCCACCTTCTTCGACCCGCCGCTAGAAGTAATTAAGGTGTCATAATATTTAAAAAGCTAGAGCCAGGGCATTATGCAAGCCTCGAAAATACGGTCTTTAATTGGCGGTGCTGTGGCGGAGAACCCCCCGAAGCGAGACACGGAAGAAGCCCCTGCAGTGCCCCCTACCAAACCCACTCCACTTTGGTTTCCCTTAATAATGGCCTGGAAGCGCGCGGATTATGCTCGGTATCGCTTTCCGACATTTGCCTATGCCGGACCGCAGATGGTGGCCGCGGAAATGGACAATCAAATCAGGGTGTTATGTTGTTTTGATTTACTTTGTCGCCTCCGCTATCGCATCGCATAGGGAACAGAAAGGAAGACGACGTGTGGCGCCGTTTATTGACCCGTGCGATTTACGGTTGATGATGGTCGTCGTTTTAACGGCTTAATCCGAGGGTGAAAAAGATATGGGGGCCGTGGGAATGGTTATGGGTGTGGCAAATGGCGGGTATGGTGGGAAAAGATCTTTTAACCAAAAATGCTGAAATTTACCATTTTGTTCATTTTATTGTTTGTTTTAACTCCCTTTAGAAGCGAATAATTCGAATGTTGTATGGAACGAGCTCACCATTCCTTTCTGATATTAGCCGTACTTTGTACGATAACATGAAACAAGCTCACCAATTGAGAGAACATTCGAAAGGTTGGGTTGGGCGTTGCATGCTAGTTGGTTGTCTATTGTCGTGCGTCCAGTGCGAATATCTCACTGGACGTATTGAGCGTGTCCGTGTCTGTCGTTCCTTAAAAATGGTTATTAAATCATCAGTTTTATTTGAATTACCTTGTATTATTACCGTATTGATGTTAGTTGGATCGTGGAACAAAATCATCAATTTTTCTGCGCACGTTATATACAACGATATGAAAATCCTTAGATTAATTTGCATTACCTTACGTTAATATGCCATACAACTTTCTAATTATACTTTTTCTTTCTTTTTCAGGTAAGCACAATGATTTCTGTTTTAAATTCTAGTTCGTAAGTAAAATGTTGATTTTTATGGGTTTTCCTGTAAGCTTACGTTTAAGGTTTGAAAAGTACAAATATGGATTCTTAAGGTCTCAAGATCTGTAAAAAATATTTGATATCTATATGATAGCATGTTCAGTCTGATGTGTATGACATACCTTAAGACATGTACTTGAAGAAATGCATTGCGATAAAAGTAGTACAGATAACTTAGGTTACCCCTTATAAATTATGTGCTGGTAGCACATCAAATCGCGGCGATTAAAACAATAATAACATCAACCCTTATAAATTAGGAGCCCTCAGTTCTGAAGTACTCTGATGACCTACGTTACGTTCAACCTTCAAATTGTATTGGGGTAATTTGCACATCTTACAAACTTCAACTAATACAGTTTACTTTACAGTTAAGAGTTTACCCGGACGATACATTTCGCGAGCATTCATCAAAACAAAACATGACTAAATACTTACTTACCTTACCGATCAGGCTAAGGCCGGGGTGGTACATAGTAGCCGCCTCCATTCCACTCGGTCCATGGCTGTTTGTCTCCAGTTCCACACTCTGCGTAGGGTCCGCAGATCGTCCTCCACTTGGTCGACACACCTAGCTCGCTGCGCTCCACGTCTTCTTGTACCGGTCGGATGACTCTTGAGAACCATTTTAGTCGGGTTGCTATCCGACATCCTGATGACGTGACCCGCCCACCGTAGCCTCCCGATTTTCGCGGTATGGACGATGGTTGGTTCTCCCAGCAGCTGATGCAGCTCGTGGTTCATTCGCCTTCTCCAAGTCCCGTCTTCCATCTGCACTCCGCCGTAGATGGTACGCAACACCTTCCGTTCGAAAACTCCAAGGGCGCGTTGGTCCTCTGCACGTAGGGTCCAAGTTTCGTGCCCATAAAGGACGACCGGTCTAATCAGCGTTTTGTAGATGATTAACTTCGTGTTACGGCGAACTTTATTCGATCGTAGAGTTCTGCGGAGTCCAAAGTAAGAACGATTTCCTGCCACAATGCGCATCTGAATTTCTCTGCTGGTGTCGTTGTCGGCGCTCACCAGTGAGCCCAAGTACACGAACTCTTCAACCGCCGTCGATATAAATTCGGGGTGGCGGGCGCGGTGATTCCTCCCTAGAGCCCTTTGCCATCATATACTTTGTCTTCGACACATTAATGACTAATCCGATTCGCCTGGCTTCACTCTTTAGTCGGATGTACGTTTCCGTCATCGTCTCAAATTTACGAGCAATAATATCAAATTCATCGGCGAAACCAAGCAGCTGAACGGACTTCGTGAAAATCGTCCCACTCGTGTTTATCCCCGCTCTCCTTATTACACCCTCTAAAGCAATGTTGAACAGCAAGCACGAAAGACCATCACCTTGCCGTAACCCTCTGCGAGATTCGAAGGGACTCGAGAGTGTCCCTGATACTCGAACTACGCACATCACTCGATCCATCGTCGCCTTGATCAACCGTATCAGTTTATCCGGGAATCCGTATTCGTGCATAATCTGCCATAGCTGTTCTCGATCGATTATATCATACGCCGCTTTGAAATCGATGAACAAGTGATGTGTGGGCACGTTGTATTCGCGGCATTTCTGCAACACCTGGCGGATGGCGAACATCTGTTCCGTTGTAGCGCGTTCACCCATAAATCCAGCCTGATATTGCCCCACGAACTCTCTTGCAATCGGTGATAGACGGCGGCATAAAATTTGGGAGAGTATCTTGTAGGCAGCGCTCAGTAGTGTGATCGCGCGGTAGTTCCCGCAATCCAACTTGTCGCCCTTTTTGTAGATGGCGTATGCCCCATACCTTCCATCCATTCCTCCGGTAATATTTCCTCCTCCCAAATCTTGGTAATGACCCAGTGTAGTGCTCTCACCAGTGCTTCTCCACCGTATTTTAGAAGCTCGCTTGTTAGTTGATCTGCTCCAGCGGCTTTGTTGTTTTTCAACCGGCTAACCTCCTCCTCAATCTCTTGGAGGTCAGGAGCCGGAAGTCTTTCGTCCTGTGCACATACTCCTAGATCTGTTACCACGCCACCTTCGGTACTTGCAACGTCGCCATTGAGGTGCTCATCGTAATGCTGCCACTACCTCTCGACCACCTCACGCTCGCTCGTGAGAATATTCCCATGATTATCTCGGCACATGTCGGCTTGTGGCACAAAGCCTCTGCGCGAGCGGTTCAGCTTCTCGTAGAACTTTCGTGTGTCCCTAGCGCGGTACAGCTCTTTCATCGCTTCGCGATCTCGTCCTTCCTGCTGGCGCTTCTTCATCCGGAAGACTGAGTTCTGCCTGTTCCGCGCCTGTTTGTAACGTGTCTCGTTCGCTCTCGTACGGTGTTGCAGCATTCTCGCCTATGCTGCATTCTTCTCGTTTTTCAACTGTTCACATGACTAAATGCACTACCTTTTTTTATCTGTATTAACGAGATTTTTAGTCCTGGGTTAGTTTATCTCGGGACCCCTGCTTTACTTCCCCCGAAGGAAGAACTCACATTTTGCGAGTTTTTCGGGAGTGGGATTCGATCCCAGGTCCTGGGCGTGATAGTCACGTGCTTTAACCATCACACCAGGTCCGCTCCACGCTCCCAAGTAACATACATTTCACGGAAGAGTCATGGTAACGCAGGCTTTTGTTACACAGAAGTCACTGTTACTTACTTTTAGCAAATAAGTACATATGTGTACATATGTACGTTGAGTTTCATTAAAAATCATTAATTGACCACACGGATTGGTATACCGAAGACTTTGCCCTTAAGTCATATTCGAGCTTCTACCTCTTCTGTAGTAATCTGTCGTATATGAAAGAGTGCGAACGACACGTTGGTCGCCTACCAGGTTTCAATTGTTCTTCCTCACCACAGTCGGTGATGAAGAGACGCCTGAAAGTTAGGCAAACAGTTTCAACAGTAAATAAATCGCATCGCTCTTCATGCATGTGTACATAAGAGATGGATATATTTGCGGTGAAATTTAAGGGAAAGATGAAGCATGATCGATGAGATTGGAATTACCTTGTACCAACCAAAATGCCGTGTCATTAATTGGCTCGGTAGCTTAGTTGGAAAAGCACTTGTCTAGCGTATAAGGGTCGTGAGTTCAAATCTCACCTGAGCTGTGGATTTTTTCGCAATTTTACTAATAATATATCCATCTGTACATATGTACGTTGAGTTTCATTAAAAATCATTAATTGACCACACGGATTGGTATACCGAAGACTTTGCCCTTAAGTCATATTTATTTGTTCCAACTAAGCCACAGTGACTTCTGCTCAACAAAGCCTGTGTTGTCGTGATTCTTCCGTGACAAATGTGTTATTGGGTAAATAGATGCAACAGGAGTTTACAAATTTTTTGCCGGTGTACTTTTTGGAAGTAAATAGTCGCAAGGAACAAATTTGAACAGACAGGTGTCATTTTTTTAGTTATTTATTTTTTTGATTCTGCAATTAAAATGCACCGCGATTGACGGCCTGACAACCTCTGGGGATTGTGAAAAACATCCTGGAATTATTGTTTAATCCTAGAAAAATTTCTTGTCAGACTCGAAAAAAATATAAAGATTTCGGAAAAAAATACCAAACCAATTAAAAAATAATATCCATTAAAGCATTTTGAAAACATTCCAATAGCACTGAAGAAAATATTTTTTGGTATTCACAGGAACATTCTTAGTAGCTCCGGTAAAGTTGATAGAACTCTTATATCTATTTTCTTTTGGGAATCGTTTCAGTTATTGCTGAAAATTTGAGCCAATTTTTCTTTAGAAATCTAGAGAAAAATATTGAAATTTCATTATTTATATCTAAATGAAAACATCTACAAATATATTTGTAGATTGTATTCTAAGCATATTATCAAAGTCGTAGCCTACGATTGTCTCCCGTAAAGGGGGATCGAAGGGGCGCCGGAAGGGCATAAGGATACAAAGAGACAGAATAATGTTTATGATTGATCTTGTGTTTTTCTTCAAAAAATCAACAGATGTTTTGGATTTCTTTCCAATATTTATTCTTGGCCCGTACTATCAGGGGACAGAATTATATATTGTTCTTGTTAATTACAGAATAACAGAATAATATTTAATCCTATTCCTACTACCATTAAGCCTTTTCGGTGCCTTTCTGAGGCTCCCTATTTTTTTTTTTTTAGGCCGATGCAAATATTTAATTTGTTTTATGTATACAATCTAGCCAATGCTGCGCATCTGGCTGAGGCATCGATTTTTGTGAATCGATTCGAATCGTATCAGCATAATCGATTCACCGATTTAATCGAATGCTTTGAATCGATGTTTTCATATCGATTCGATATTATAAAATATTACAAAACTATAAGATGATTCGTTTGCTGCATGTAATTCAAGTTGTAACGAACTTTCAGTTCGTTGCATTTTTGTAAATATTTAAATATAAAGTTAGCTTAAGTAAAATGAATTCTTTAAAAATAATTTGAAATATCCTAAAGTTCCACCATCACTTGTACCGCGAATTCAAGCTTTTTCTCTCTGCGCTCAAGCACTCAAGCAGTGTCTCACATGGATTAGATGAGTGCTAAAGAAAGTTGTAACATGTGACCGCAAATGCAAGCGCATGTGATCACATCACAGCGTTGGTTGGTGGCCATCGACCTGTGGGAAACCTTTTCAGGATTTGTTGACCCCGGGAATTCGTTAATGAGAATTCTCTCCGTATTCTGATGCGCTCGGCTGGTGAAATCGTTGCAATACGAAGTATCTAATTTCTCTTGGACACAATAGACTGTTAGACTGAGTAAAGGGAATTTAGAGACTTCGTCAAGTCAAATCCGGTAGCGAAGATCGTGGAAAATATTCGCGCTTTATCTGAGGGTTTCTGGCTGTGACTCGTTCACTTCGATCTGCATTGTGGAAGAGGCAGGATTAGTTTAGCTTGTGTTTCGCGTCGTGAGGTGTTAGTCCAGGTGAATTATAGTGACATGGAAGCCTTTTTGAAATTACTAATTTTAGTTCAAATCTCTCTTAGATAGCCAAAGTTCAAACCATTGAGGCTAGTAAATCGTGCTAAGCAATTGCAAGAAAAGCGTGCTAGTGCTAGGAAGTGTGCGAGTGTGGAAAACCAACCAGGTAAATCACGTGCTCAAGTTGTGCGAATATGCTAAGTGGTAATGGATTGTGCGTGGGTGGTTTCTTTAACAGATTTGTGGCAAGCGTGCCAAGCCCGCCACCTCACAATTTCCGTTGAGACTATTCCTGACCCCACTCTGCAGCTTCGAAGATCCCGGCCAGTGCAACACGTGGCCGAAGGGGGCCGCGCCCGTCAATTCCGCGCCCCAGACAGGGCAGAAGGCAGCAGCGAACAGCAACAGTTTTTCCCGCTTACGGTGACGACCGCGAGTGAAAGTAGGAGCCCACAAATCGTGTGGGAGGCGCCGACGGCGCCTGAGTAATGCGTGAAGCGTAGACGTCCGTTGTCCGACAGGAAAGCGCGCACGCGTGCCAGAAATGTGCTGCAGGTAAGCGTCGACCGAATCAACCCGCCAGTGTCGTAAGTCAGCAGCGTCCCCCGACGCGCCGTACCTCAGCACCGTACGACCCACCCACCGTTTCGCAGCGTCGATCAGAAGCGCTGTAGAGCCGCAGCGTCCCCCGACGCGCGCCCCGACGATAGCGTCCACAGCGTCGGTGAGCCGAGCAGAGTCATCGCCTGACGATCATCCGTCCCCGTCGTGCTGATATGGTACCGTGAGTAAATGCATGCAAATCAGTGAAAGTCCCATGCGCATGGTGTAGTTTTTTTGCCCGCTCCCGATTGTTGGTTCGAGACGCGCGGCGGCGGCTATTTTTGGCTTGACCATAGCCGGAGTTAAAGTGAATGCCCACACCGCACAAGAGCACGTGTTAGGAGAGAAATAGGAAGGTAGAATAACGAATTGGAGAATGTATATATAGAGTAAGAGAGAAAAGGAGAGTCGGTAAAGTAGGCCTACTGAATTAAATATAGAAATGAATTTGTTGAAGTGGAGATGAGTGTCTTTCAATAAACAGCTAGGGTACCACAGACAAACCGACCTGTGTTTGAGTTATTTGAGCGAGAAGAGGTAATGTAGGGGAGGTTTTCATGTTACTCGGTGTCGTTTTCTAGTTTGTTTCTTTATTTTATTGTACTGGGGAGGTTGGCTCCGAATCCAACCAAGGACTTCTCCCTAATCTTCCATGAAACAGTGAGGGGTTTACGTGTACAGCCAGCCAGTGATGAGAACAGGCGTAAATGTGGTCTAGACTATCGGCTAGGTTCTCTTTATTCAGTTTAGCAGTCTGGAGTATAATCCAAGGGAGGGTCTTTGTTTGCAACGGCGTAGCCAGACGTGCTTCGTGCTTTCTGTCCAGTAATTGGACCCAAAAATCCTTTCCCTCGAGAGGTCTCAGGCCGGGCAACCCTGAAAACAGGTAGATGGTCTCCTTCCGGAGTGGCGCATAAGCCATCTGCTAACTTTACCGGAAAGCACGTTCGAACGAACGGTTACAAAGTTCATGGTATGTTTTATTTGTCTAAATAAATTCAATATCAAAATGTGAGATTGCACATCAAACACTTCGTGAATCTGACTTAAAAGTGGATATAACGTTGAGACAGTGCATTCTGAAAAACAAAAAAAAAAGAAATTGATAATTTAGAATCGAAAGAAAAATCCTGAGATCCTGAGAATCCTCAGAACTCTTAGATGTATTCCCATATAGTAGGGATAAATTCCTGGGATAAATTCCCGCAGACTGCTGAGAGAAATTCCTCCAGAATCTTTAAAGAGACTCCTTAAGAATTCTGAAAGGAGTTCCTCTAGAATTATGAGAGAGGTTTCTTCAGAATGCTGAAAATACACCAAAATCCTGAGCGACATTATCTAGAAAAAAAACAAGACTCTTTCGGTATCGTGGTAGGAATTCTCTCTGAGTTTTATTAAGGATTTTCCCAAAATCCTGAGAGAGATTACCCGAGACGGATTGTCTCAAAGTCTCGAGAAAAAATCTCCCAGAATCATGTGATAGCTTGTCTCAGAATCCTACGATAAGCTTTCCCTTGGGATTCTCCCAAAATTTTCCAGAATCCTAAGAGGGATTATCCCCCTGAATAGGATTATCCCAGAATCCTTAGATGAATTCTCCTAGAATTCTGAGAGGAATTCCAAAAGCGGTTCTTCTACATACTTGAGATAAACTCAGCTAGCATACTGAGAGAGATTCTCACAAAAAAGATGTTTGGATTCCTAGTTCCCCAAAAACTTTACTTAGTACCCTAAGAAACTTTTTCTTAGTACCCTAAAAAGGATTACTTCAGAATCCCGAGAAAAGTTCCTTCAAAGTACTGGGCGGGATTGCCAAAGAAACCTAAGATATACTCTCACAGAATTCTGGGAGATAGAACCCCAGAATCTTGAAAAGAATTCCTCCAGAATCATTTTAAGTATTCTCCCAGAATTCCCAAAACATCCTGGGTGGAATTCATCAGAATGCTGAGAATAATTCTGCCAGAATCCCGAAATGTATTCCTCAGAATTCTACGAGTTATTCCCCAGCATCTTTAGAGGGATCATAAGAGGGGTAATTCCAGATTCTTGAGGGAAATATATCTAGAAATATCAGAAAGATTTCTCCTAAAATCTGATAAGGATTATCCCTGGAAGGGATTACGAAAACTTCTAGAATGGACTTCCCCAGCATCCTGAGAGGGATTCTCTGGAATTCTGAGAGGAATTCTCACATAAAACAAAAAAAATACCGCAGATTCCTGAAAGACATTCCCCTAGAATCTTTGAAAAGACTCCCCCAATCTTCTGAAAGGGATTGTCCCAGAACTCTGGGAGTGATTCCTTTAGAATTTAGAATACTTTAAACTATTGCAACAGAACCTCAAGAAAGTTTTCCCATAATCTTGTCAAGGATTTTCCGTGATTACTAAGAGGGACTCTCAGAACCCTGAAAGGGATTTCTTGGGAGCAACTGTTCCAGAACACAGAAAACACAGAATTCTACTGGGATTCTCGTAGAATGCTGAGAAGGATTTCTTCCGAATCCCAAGAGTATTCACAAAATCTATGCTAGGGATTCTCAAAAATCCAAATTTCTCTAGAGATTTCTGCCCAGAATCTCGTAAGAGATTCTTCAATGATTAACAACTCTGAAATAAATTGCCCTAGAATCTTGAAAAATATAGCCCCAGAATCCCAAGGATTTTTCCAGAATCATGAGACAAGTTCCCCAGAATCTTGAGAGAAATTTCCCCAGAATCCTGATGGAATTTATCGCAGAAAGTCCGAATTTTCTGAGAATCTGGGGATATTCCCCCAGAATCTTAAAAGGATCTTACGCAGAATCCTGAGAAGGATCTGAGTGATCCTGTGTGGGATTTCCCCAGAATCCTATGCAACATTCCCCCAGAATTTTGAGAGGAATTTCGCCACAAATCTGAGAATGCTGAGTATGATTCTCCAAGAAGTCGGAGAGGAGTTCCTGAGAATCCTGAGAAAGGTTTCATCAGAATTCTGAGCGGGATCCTAAGTGAGGGTCTTGCAGAATCCTTGGAGGAATTTTTCCAATAGGAATTCTCCCTGAATTGTATTAAGGATTTCCCTAGAATTATGGGAGAGATTACTCCAGTTTTGTGAAAAGGATTCTCTCAGAATCTTTAGAGGAATTGTTCCAGAATCCTGAGGGATTTCCTCAGATTCCCGAGATGGATTCTCCCGGAAGAAGAGAAGTTTTTCCTCGGGATTCTCCCAGAATGCTTAGACGGATATCCCCAGAACTCCCTGACAGATTCTTCCAGATTTCTGAGAGGAATTCTCCTTGAATCCTGAGAGAAATTTTCCTGCAGTATTGAAAGTCATCCCATTAGAATCCCCAGAGATTGCCCTATAACCCTGAGAGGGATCCTAGGAGGGGATCTTCCCCATTATTAAGAAACATTCATCTAGAATTCTGAGAGGCATTCTCAAAAAAAAAATGTTCGGTATCTATTGAGAATCATTTTAAAAATAAAAGAAATCTCATGTTTTTGAATCGGAAGAAAATTCGAATGTAAAAAATCGATTCGGTCGATTTCGGGGGGCTTCAACATCGATTCAAAAAATCGATTATTCGGAACAAAAACATCGATGAAGAATAGTTGTGCTCAGCAGAAACTATTATAAAAACAATTTGATTATACAGTGCTTTGATAATACTATCATAAAAATTAATGAAACCAAATAGAATCAAGGCTGCTACTTGGGATATGTTCTAACGGACCCGGAAACTTGGATATCGGCTAACGGCTGGAAAAAGAAAAAAAGGGCCACACATCAACATCCTCGTGCTCATCATTCTACCATAAACAGGGTAGAAAAGTGACAGCAGCGCAAAGGCAATCAGCTTGATATAGTAGAATTAGAATATAATACATTTAGGCGCTGTAAGTGCAGCTAATTTTTGTCATCACTTTAACCTTTGGTAAATTTGTAAGAAAATTCTGGAATTACTAATTGAGCCAGTTACTGAAAATTAGGAGAATAGATCGTTGAAGGATTCCTGGAAAATCCTGAATCTTCTGGAAGTTATTTTGGAAAGGAAGAAAATTTAACGAGAAGAAAATACATGATACTCATTAAAAGAAAAACTCCGCAACTTATGAAACAGGCAGTAATAGAAATTTTGGATTTTTTTTTTACGGATCCCATTGAATTTATAAAAAAATCCACGAAATACAGAAAAACCTAATTTCCTAAAATATCAAAACATTTTGCAAATAAACATTGGTCAATTGTTATAGGGCGCACATCGGGATGGAGATAGCGCCAAGGGCGCTATGGGACCAAGCCCCGGCTCGGATAAAAATTAGAAAAAAAAACCTCTGTAAATGTGATTTTTTTTAAATATTAAAGATATTCGTAAACAAAATTTTGTGCAATTTAACGAATTCCTTCTGATGAAAACATGTTTCTTAAATTACTGCATTATATTTGTTAGATTTTGTTTTCTTGTCGAAAATCATATGCAAAAACCAACCATTTCTTTTCTTAGAGAACCAACTCAAAATATTCTTTTAAATTTGGCGTTAAAACTTCTTGAATTCCATATTTTTGACTAAAAGTCTGCTAGCATTTCCATTCTTTCGTTGTCCATTAATTTATTAAATTTTTTTTTCGAGAATTTCCTTAGGGACCATTAGACTGTTTGTCATAATGAATAATATTTGCCATTGCAGTCCGACATTCATCCGAGGTTGCTATGATTTACGTTATGTTGGTCATTTGTTGGGCTTGTTTGGCCAAATATTTGTCATGTCTAGTGGGACCTTTAGATAAAGTTAAAACCCGAGCAGAGTCTAACAACTAAATGATAGCAAATCGAAAACTCGATTTGTATTCAGCAACAAATTGATTAAAGTGTGTCTTGATTAAATTTGATTTCAAATTTAAATTTTGTTTTGCTGTCACTTCAAACTATTATCAAAAAATAAGTTTTTTCAGTTATTTTAAAATTTCTAGGCAACCTTGTATAATAACTCTAAGAGTATATTTTCAGTGTAATTATCTTATGGCATTCAGGATTTCATATCAATCAAAAAAACCCTATATTCAACGATTTTTCCATTTTTTCGTACTGATAGCAAAAACAGTTATCAATTTGCTATCACTGATAGCAGGAATTGTTTTCAACTTGCTGTTACGGGAACATTTTTCTGCTCTCATTTTTGATGTTTTAGCCGTTAAAACGACCAAAACGACAACAACCTGAGTTATCATAATTTGCAATATCACAACATCAAAATTTGTTTTCAATTTGCTGTCAGACTTTGCTCGGGAACTTAATAAATTTTAATATGTTTTCAAGGTGAAATTGTCAGGATTATCGGTAAGTATTTTTTGTAGATTTTTTTTCCAAGAATTCCGTCAACCGCTAGGATTTTATCGAAACTTAGAAATGCCTGGATGAAATTTACAAAAAGTTCCACCAAAAGTTCCTTCTGGAAACATGAAAGGAATTATGGCTGAAAGTGCTGCAAAAGTTTTAAATTATCAGTAATTCTTGAAAGATTTTGTGCTTCTAAAGGTCCCATTAAACGTGACAAATATTTGGCCAAACAAGCCCAACAAATGACCAACACAACGTGAATCATAGCACGGAATGGATGAATATCGGACTACAATGACAAATATTTGGCATAATGACAAACAGTCTATTGATTCGTGTCGTACAAACACAAATATATTCGTAACTGTTTTTTTAAATGTCATTCTGAGATTTAGAATTGGTGAGCTCGTTTCATGTTTCTCTTTAATTTTTAAATTCAAAGTGAACGAATATTTTTTTTATATATTTCGAGTGTCTCTTCAATTCTTCTTCTTTTTCTTCTTCTTCTTCTTCTTTATGGCTCGACGTTCGCATTGGAACTTGGCCTGTCTCTCTTCAACTTAGTGTTCTAAGAGCACTTCCACAGTTATTAATTGAAGGGCTTTCTTTTCCTGCCATTGCATGAATTTGTACATTGTGTGGCAAGCACAATGGTACACTATGTCCAGAGAGTCGAGAAAATTTTCCCGACCGGAATGGGAATCGAATACGCCGTCTCCGAATTGGCGATCCATAGCCTTAACCACTAGGCTAACTGGAGGTCCAAGAAAACAAAAAAGAGATTTGCATTGTTGTTGATACCGTTATTTGAAAATAAAAATAGGCGCAATTTTGAGATGTTTAATAAATAAGCTACAATTTTTAGGAAATTTTAAAATGTTTGAAATCCGTTACTCAATATACTATTAAATTATATCATTTGGCATACCGAATAATTTTGAACTAGTTGCTGAAGAAAAATGTAAGGTATAATTAGCTGCCAGCAGTTTCTTATGTCGTTCCTGACAGTATGTTTTGAATATGTTCAAATATGCATCTATAAGAAAATTGATGATTGTGAAGAAGAAGAAGAAAAAGAAGAAAAATGATGACATTTTCGAAAATCATTCGAACTTCTTTTCACTACAAAACCTTAGATTTTAGGTAAATGTCTGCATGCCACTATGCACGATTTACTTTTATATGCGCACGCAGTTTTCAATAAACTGTCCTTAACCCTCCTTTGGCATTAGGGTCATTTTTGACCCAAACCGTACACTACGTCAGCGAGCTGCTGCCAACATGATGCAAAAGGAAGGTTAACTCTAGTATTCTTTCGAAAACCACTCAAATCAAAGTAAATTACAACATCGACTCCCCAGTCTAGTAAATCAATGCTAATTTATTACGATATTTGTTTTACAACTTCAGCACAGCTTAATTGCACAACGCACTGATAATAGCAGCTGTGTAATGCCGAATGATCAATTTGTCCGACAGCCCGCTCCGACAAATGGCTCTACAAGCTTCGCGGTGAAAGGCAGTTACAACTCTACAGCTAACAGTACACCACGACGGACGGACGCATCGCACCTGGACTGCAAGCGACGAATAAGCATTTTTCCATTTGGTCGTTGCCTCCAGCCGGTGCGGTGCCGGTGTGGTCGCTAATGGTCACCGACACGCCATTTGCATGTAATTCTCGGTCACTTATCAACCGAAACACCACACGGTTTACAAATCTCATCTCGTGTCTCCATCATCGTCGTCGTCGCCGTCGTCACCTGGTCTAGCCACTACTCGAAAGGGGCCTCTGGCGTACTCCGTTTAGACGCTAGATGATAATTGTTACGATAATGTAGGAATCATGTAATTTGATCCGAGCTGCTCTGCAGGTGATTTTGACACCATCTCTCCGCGACGGAGTCGAACCAGATCAGAAACAGCTCGAAAGAGGAAGCTAGAAGTGTACCAGTCAGCCAGCAGCATGAACCATAAATCATCGGTGACTGCGGTGCACTACAGCCAGCGGAACCAAGCGACGAACCCCGCTGTCTGCTTCCATGATGGCCCAGTAGACGCCGACGTGCTTTAAATGCCATAATCATTCGGGAAATTATGATATTTGATTTGGCTTAGCCACGTTCCCGCAGCCGAGAATCGAGATTGAAATCCGGGAAAATGTGCGGTACGTCCCCTTCTTGCTGTCAGAGTCTGTGAGGTCGGCCACCCAGATCAACGATCGACCAACATAACGCAGCGTAGCAACGGGTAGTAACGGGTGAAAGTATATCTCAGAATCAAAAGCATTGTAATTTGTTGGGAAATTTACTACGCCCCGGTTGATCGCACCCGCTAAGCTCTAAGCAGCCATGCCACCGCACATAACAACAACACCAGTTGCGCGGTCATAAATTAGACTTTACCGAACCGAAAGTCGATCGGATTTGAGCACGTTTGTTGGTGGAAACTAGCGGTAACGACAAATTACAAGTAAATTATTTTGCTTAGTATCTGTTTATTTTCCACATTTTCAAGCGGTCGATCCTGATTTGTTGCTGTCGTCTACCACTGTTGGTTGAGTCGGTTTTGTTGCTGCCGTTGTAGAGCTGCTGTGCGGTGCGATTTGTGGCTTTTTATAAACTGGGGTGTTATCGTCAGAAGGAAATCAACCTTCGCTTCCTCTCCAACCAGATGAGAAGGGATTGGGGTCTACAACAGCTTAAGTGGAAGAAAATGGGAAAGATTTCTCTCGATTTTTCTTTCACAAATTGGATATCATCACTTTCTGCTGAACTGCTAAAAAAATTCTTGATGATAATTGTTAAAGAATTCCTGGATGACTTCTTGGAGAATTTCCAGGCTCCTGTATGCATCCTTCTGGAACTATCTTTATGAATTGCAATACGAATCGCTGGAAATATTCCTCTAAAAAATTCAATATGTAGTTCAAAAAAAATCTTCAGGTAACCCTGGAGAAATCCTTGGGTGTATCTCTGAAAAAGATGATGAAAGGATTTCTTGAATTTCTTCAGGAGCCTCTGAATCATTTTTTGAAGAGATCTGGAGAAGAATTTCAGAAAGCATTATTACGAAAAAAAATGAAGCACTACAAATGCACATTAAAACATAACATCTTGTAATGGAACACTACAAATCCGTAATAAACTAGGACAACACATATAGACATATAGGAATACCTGTAGGAACTTCTGAACAAATTCTTGGCGGAATCCCTGAAGAAATTCATAGAGTGGACCCTGGAAAAATTACTGGAGGAATCTCAAGTGGAATTCTTGGGGGAATCCCTGGAGTAATTTCTGTAGGAATACCCGAAGCATTTCATGAAGAGAATCCTGGATGAATTCCTGGAGCAATCCCTGGAAGTGTTCCTGGAAGAATCCCTGGATGAATTTCTGGTCGTATTCCTTGTGGAATTCCTGGAGGAATGTCTAGCGGAATTCTGGGAGGAATCCCTGGAAAAATTCCCAGAACAATCCTTGGTGGAATTCGTGGCTGCATCGCTGGAGGAACCCTGAAAGAATTCCTGGGGAAATTTACGCAGCAATGCCTGGAGGAAACCCTGGAGGAACCCTCAAGGAATTTACGGAGGAATTCCTAAAAGAATTTCTGGAAATATTCATGGAGGAATTCTGGAAGGAATCCCTGGAGAAAATTCTGGAGGAATTTTTGGAGGAATTCCTGGAGGAACTCCTGGAGGAATTCCTGGAGGAATTCCTGAAGGATTCACTGAAATTCCTGGAAGAATCTCTAAAGGAATGCCTGGAGGAACTTCTGGGAAAATTCCTGGAGGAATACTTGGAGAAATTCCTGGATGAATTCCTGGAACAATCCCTGGATCAATTCCTGGAGGAATCTCTGGAGAAATTTCTGAAGAAATCTTTTGAAGACTACTCGGAGGTGTTCCCTGAGAAATTTCAGGAAGAATCCTTGGAGGAATGCCTGGAGAAATACCTGGAGGAATTTCTGAAGCATTTCCTGGAGGAATCTGAAGGAAGTCCTGGAGGGATTCCTCCATCAATTAGTAAAGGTATTCGTGGTGGAATTCCTAGAGGAGTCCCTGTAATGCTGAAGGTATGCTTGGAGGAATCCCAAGAAAAATCCTTGGAGAAATCCTTTGAGAAATACCCGAAGGAATCCTTGGAGGAATTTCTGGTGGAATCCCTGAAGCAATCCCTAGAGAAATCCTTTAAGGAATTCCTGAAGTAATGCCTGAAGGAATGCCTGTAGGCTTTTTAGTAGGAATCTTCTGGAGGAATTCCTGGATGATTTCCTGATCGATTTCCTAGATGAATTCCTAGATCAAATTTCTGGAAGGATTCGGGGAGGAATTTCTGAAGGTATTCTTGGGGTGATTCCTGGGGGAATTCTTGAATAAATTCCTAGAGGAGTCTCTGGATGAATTCCCGGATCCTGAAGGAATTCCTTAAGGGAATGCCTGGAGGAATGTTTAGTGGAATGCCTAGAGAATTCCTTTTGAAATTCCTGGTGCAACTCCTGGAGGAATACCTGAAGGAATGCTTGAAAGAATGTCTGAAGGAACCCCGGAAGGATTGCTTGGAGGAATTCCTAGAGGTATGCCTGGAGCAATTCCTGAAGAAGTTCTTGGATGCATCTGGAGGTGTCTCCAGTGGAGGAATTCTATGTGGAAATACTTGAGGAATTCCGAGAGGAATCCCTAGAGGAATTCTGGATGAATTTCTTTACTGAAACACTTCTAGGAACACCTGGACGAATGTCACGAGGAATTTTGGGAGTAATCTATGGAGAAATTGCTGATGAAGTGCTTGTAGGAACTCGTGGAATAATCTCTGAAGGAATTTCTAGAGGAATTAATGGAGGAATCCCTGCAAGAATTACCGGAGAAATCCTTGGTGGAATTTTCAAAGCAAATCCCTGGAAAAAAAAATCCATTGAGGAGGTCCTGGGGGAATCCAAGGAAGAATTCCTGAAAAAAAAATCTGATGATCTAAAAAACATAATATTTTGACCCATGAGGAATCCCGGAAGTATGACATGAAGAATTCCTTAGGAAATCCCAGGAGAGCGTTCTTAACGAATTTCTATATGAATCCCTATTAAAACCAGAAGGAATCCATGTAATTTCTGAACAATTTATTGAAGGAATCCTTGGATGGCCTCTTAAATATAATATAATAAAAGATTTATGGGGAATTCCTGGATTATTTTTTAATAATCTCTGGTAATTTTTTCTGATGGAATATCTGCAAAAATGCCTAAAACGAACTCTAATGAAATTCCTTCGGGAATTCTTTGCGAAATTTCTGAAGGAATCCAAGAAAAGAGCACTGGAACTATCACTGGAGGAACCTGATGGATTCTTGATGGAATCGCTGGAGGAAACTGTGAGAAAACTACTGGAGCAAGTCTTCGATTCATTCTTGCAGAAGTATCTGTAAAAATCTGAAGAAATCGTGGGAGGAATTCCAGGAGAATTTCTTGGGACAAGCCGTTAATCAATCACTATCGGAACCCAGCAAGACGGCCATGGATGAATTCACGAAGGAGGAATCCCTAGAGGAATTCCTAAAGAAATCCTTGAGAAGTTCCTAAAGAAATACCTATCTTAGAGATACGACTTAGAGATATAATTGTGATATGGCTTCCAGTCTGTTGCACACAGATCGAAAAGATAGTGTAAATTTCTGTGACATATAATGCACATGATTGGAGCGTGGGATTTCACAGAGCTTTACATGACATGTCATGTAAATCTCATGAAATATAATGTAAACTTCCATTATATGTCATGTAATTCAGCATGACTCTGAGTTTTTACATGACATATAACACAAATTTACATGATATATCATGTAAACAATCATAACTGGAAGTTTACATGACAGAAATGAAGTTTACATGACATGTAATCTTCATTATTTTTATCTGTGCATTTATGCACGGATTCTTATGGTTTCATCCGACGTTTCGGACACATTTATTGTGCCTTCTAAGAAGAAGACAACAGACTGGAAGCCAATACCCCGAATAAAGAAATACCGGGAGGCATTTCTGAAGCTGCCCCTGGAAGAATTCAGAATGGAATCCCAGGTTTTTGCTTTTTTTGGTTCAAAAGATACACAGATCGAAAAAAGAAAGTTAAATGCTGTGACATTAGCGTGGGACACGAAAAGACATTTTACTCCTGTACACTTTTTGAGTTCCATTTTGGCCCCAAATCAACTGTGCAAAATTTCAGCTCGATCGGAGAAACTATATTTTAGCGCCAGCCGTTTTAAGTTTTCATACGATTTACTATGGGGAAAATCACTTTTTCAAAGAAAAATCGCCACAGGTTGCCCCTTAATCCCGAAAAATATATCGATGAATGATTTCTGTTGGAAATTTTACGAGGAACAAACCCTCTGAAGAACGCAAAGCGATCTTGGGCATGTGGAAAAAGTTATTGACTGAAAACCGAATGGCATGCCAACGCTGTTTAACATGTAAGGAATAACAATAAATAATAAAATCTCGTTATTTTATCGATCGGGTAAGGCCTAATAACTTTTTCCACGAATGTTGCATCTCTTTGCGGTCTTCAGAGGTCTGATTCCTCGTGAAGTTATCTACAGAAATCATTCAACGATTTATTTTTAGGGATCAATGGGTGATCTCAAGCGATTTTTCTTTGAAGAAATAAATTTTCCCCATAGTAAATCGTATGAAAAACTAAAAATGGCGGGCGCTAAAATATAGTTTCTTCGATCGATCTGAAATTTTGCACAGTTGATATGGGACCAAAATGGAACTCAAAAAGTATACAGGAGTTTGAGTTTTCCCATTTTTTATATTTTCCCATATAAACCGTGTACCAGGCTACTGTGACATATGGTGCACACGATAGGAGCCTGGGATATCGCAGAAGTTTACATGACATATCATGTAAAAGTCATAAAATGAGTGTGTGTAGTGACGGCTCGGCAACTGGAGGCCGAATTCGCGCGCGCGTTGTCTTCGGTGCTCCGATTTTTTTTCGTTTCGCATTTTTGGTTCGATTAAAGCTCAAGCATCCGTCATCATTTTTCGAAAAATAAAAAGCAGTTTTCTCGCTGTAAACCAAAACAAGGATCATGAAAATATATTCACTGTATTATATTCCTCATGTGGAGTACAGTGAATATATTTTCATAGCAAAAGCTTTTGTTTTGAACGAAAAAACTGCTTTCAAATGTTTGATGATGACGATGATTTCAATGACGAAAAGTTCAACGTTAATGGCAGGCGATTATCCGGTGAGTTTGTTCCTTGTTATTCTCTTTCTATGGATTCTACATCAATTATTATATTAATACAATTTTATACCATATGTTTATAATACCCTCTTTTCAAATATTTTTTCATTGACTTTGTATAGTTCGTCACCATGAGTGTCGACTTGGATTTTTGTTCCATTTTGTCACTGTTCGGGATGGCAATTTACAAACTATCTCTTCTTTTTATTGAATTTCATTTTTTTGTGCAATCTCTTAACGACATACTGTTTTTCTATGTATCTGTCCATGTATATTTGTTGTATGTATTTTTATGAATAAATATTGAGCGATCACCTCACGTGGGTGGTCAATTGTTTGCTTTCCGCGTGAAGCGAGCAATAGCGCATCAGATTGCATGTTTTGACACGTCTTTTGTTGTAAATCTTGAGTGTCCACCTGACGCGGGTGGCTGATTGTTTACTTTCCGCGCGGAGTGAGCAATAGCACTTAAGTTTGTATGTGTTGTCGCGTCTTGAATAGTAAATATTAAACGATCACCTGACGTGGGTGGTCGATTGTTTGCTTTCCGCGTGATGCGAACAATAGCACTTTGTTGCTTCATTTGTAGTAAATATTGAGCAACCACCTGACGAGGGTGGTTGGTTGTTTGCTTTCCGCGTGAAGCGAACAACATCACTGCAGTTTGCACGGCATACTGCAACACCAAAAGGTCATATTACTTATCGAAGTGAATCCTGACCCAACGATACCTGCCCTACTAACAATCACTCCTTCCTGCAGCCTTTGGTGGAGACGTGCGGTAAACGCCAACTTTCACATAACAAAGGTTGCTATTAACATTCCTTCACTCTTCCAACCTGACTGCAAGGACGTGGCCGGCGCCGTTATTGTACTGTTAAAGAGAGCCTCTGAAGCGTGCACAGTGAGAATGTTGACCACTCCCAGTCAATTATTCAGTTGATTCATTGTGCAACTGTCATTGGTTCGAGTCAATCACGGAGTAGCAACCATAGATATGTGCAGTCAGTCTAAGCTAAGCTAAGCTAAGCATATCATGTAAAAGTCATAAAACATCATATAAACTTCCATTATGTCATGTAATTCAGCATGACTCTGAGTATTTACATGATATATCATGTAAACCATCATAACACTAAGTTTACATGACTTAAATGAAGTTTACATGACGTGTAAATATCATTATTTTATCTGTGTACTGGCATTTTTCTTAAAAAAAAGTTTATACAAATTGCTATATTACGGGTTGGGTAAACAATATATTTATTCTGCATTCAAAAGAAGAAACAAAAATAAGAGATGTTTTTTTATCCGTATTAACGAGATTTTTAGCCCTAGACTAGTTCATCTCGGGACCCACGCTTTACTTCCCTTACTTCCCTTCCGAAGGATGAACTCACATTTTCTGAGTTCGTCAGGAGTGGGATTCGATCCCAGGTCCTCGACGTGATAGTCACGTGTTCTAACCATCCAACCAGGTCCGCTCCAGAGAGAGGTGTTTTTTTGTAACTTCTGAAAAAAGTGTACCGTAAAATGGGGTAACTTTGATAGTTTTTCAAAGAATTTTCTCAATATTTTTACATGTAACAGTATTTTCTCGAGTTTTATCTTTTTAAAACAAGTACTGGGGTATCAGTTATCAATTGCAATTAAAAGATTCGATAATCTGAAATATTTTGGATAACTTTTAGTTTTTCATATAACCGAAAATCAGATTTTCATTTTGGGGTAACTTTGATAATGTCCTAAAAACACAACAAATCTCAACAAATAATCACAGATTGAAATCTTAGGAGTATGAACATGATGAGAAAAGGCTTGTGGAACATATAAGATAGAATTTGTATATCAAAATATTGATTTTTTTACTGAATTCTACATATAAAAATGAGTTTGTGGAGTATTGAGTGCAAAACACAATAAGTTTAGCTATCAAAAATCATTATCTTTGTAATAACAAATGCTTAACGCTACATCAACATATGATTACATGCTATTCATGGTTAGTTGATTGGTTTTTTGGGTAGGTTTTTGATGACTCACTCAAAGTGCAAATTTTCGGTAATACCAATCCGTGTGGTCAATTATGAATTTCAAATAACTCAACGTACATATGTACAGATGGATAAATTATTGGTTAAATTGGGAAAAAATCCACAGCTCAGGTGAGATTTGAACTCACGACCCTTATTCGCTAGACAAGTGCTTTACCAACTAAGCTACCGAGCCAATTAATGACCCGGCAACCTAGTTGTCATAAGGTTCAATTCTAATCTCATCGATCTATATCATCTTCCCCTAAACCGCAAATAAGGGTCGTGAGTTCAAATCTCGCCTGAGCTGTGGATTTTTTCCCAATTTAACCAATAATTTACCCATCTGTACATATGTACGTTGAGTTATTTGAAATTCAGGTTTTTAATGTTTTATTAACAAATTTTAAACCACGCATATTTATCTACATGAAATTACAAGGGTATTGCATACTTTTAGGCGTTCATCAATGTATGGAGATTGATATCCCAATTTACAAAATTGCTTCCATTTCGTAAAAAAACACTTCGTTAAGAGATTCAAGGCCAGATTTGGAATCTACTATGATGAATCTATCGAGAATAAGAGTACATTCATTGAAAAAATAGTTGTAATGAAGTCGTATAGCAGATTGTTTGAAAGGGTCGATAAATGACAAAAATATCAACAATTTTTATTTTTTGTCCAAAAAATTGTATATAAACTAGATTTTAATGAAAATACGTCTAAGATGAACTTTCATATATATATATATACATAAAATTGATTTACGTTTACCTTTTTCTTAACTGGTTGAAGGAATCATAGTTATCAGATAAATTACACAATGCCTGCCGCACTATCAAAGTTACCCGCATTATCAAAGATACCCCGTTTTACGGTAGTTGAAAAGTGCCTATTTTCTGTGAAAATCATCAATATTTTTTGAATGGAATGACATAGCATACACAGATAAAAATAATGAAGTTTACAGGTCATGTGAAAAAATGTGTTGGAAAATAATATCAATATCCAAATTGCACCTTGCTACTAACGCTTTACTAGTTTGCGTCGAAGTTACATGACTAATATTAGAGTTTCTCAATTGAAGGCAATAGCTCACGCCAATAAAATCAAACATTCGTCATCTCCCAGCAGGCGCCTCGTTAACATCTGCATATCAAAGCGCGCGGTACTTTATGACCCTTTGGACAGAAAAAGGCACTTTTCGATAGCGTGCCGTTGCGTTGTTTTTGTTGCTGTTAATGATTTATCAATATCGGTTACTAAATCAACCGAACGCCCAAAACGCCCAATTTGACTGCCCTTTCTTTTGTTGGTTTTCGGAATGCTTCTTTTTATTGCCACCTTTGCGTGGTTTCTCAATTCTTCTAGGCCTAGCTCGACCGGGAAGATATTCATCGAGAAACCACAGAGGCAACCGGCGAGGTGTGGTGGCGTGCAGTGACCTACTCACCTGCTTGGGCAAGTGGTGCGCTACATTGTCTCTAAAAGCTTAATTATCTAATCTACCACCCAGGGCGTACCTTCGAACTTTATGGCCTGCCAAGGTGCGGCTGCGGTTGTGGTTGCGAGCACGAGATTTGAAAGCTGTGATGGCGTTTTTCACTTTCGATAAATTGGAGGGAATGGGTTTTCTTGAGAAATGTGCTCGGATCGAACAGGTGGATAAGCCGACGGTCGCCAGAGTTGGGGCGAGAGTTTTTACTTTCGATTTTTTTTTTTGGGATCTTATAAATTTAGTCTAATGGACTGTCGTTAGGCGAAGGTGAGTGGAAGATAAAGTGAGGCCATTGGAAACGAATTAATAATCAAATAAGCAGCTTATCTAAATGATGATTTGAGCATACAGTCTGAGATGTTAATGAACTGAAGGAACTTCATAGTACGAGCTGTAGGGATCAACATTCTGAAGAATGTTAGGCATTTATCAATTTTCATCCTACATCAACTGATGAAAATGAAGCTATTGTTATAATTATGAAGATCTTTTTTTCCTAGAAATATGTTTTCGAGAATAGAGATGAATAATTTATTTGGTAATATTTTATTAATACATGGCTGGTTGGATCAAAGGAATTCAAAGAAGTTTTTGTTATTTTCGTTTTGTTCACTAAATTTCAAATATCTTTCAAATATCAGCTACAGGGGATACTCAAAATAACTGGGACAGGTAAAATTTTCACTTTTCAAAAAATGTTCAACTTTTTGCTGTAACGCTGTAACTTTTTGAAAAGAGCATCAAATATTCTCAAATTTTGACTGTAAGTTCATCATAATTTCAATTTAAGTCAATCGTTTTCCAAAGTTCATTATATTTGTCATAAATGATCAAAATTTCATTGCATTCGGTTCATTGAATCCGGAGATATAACAGCTCAAAGTTGGCTATCGAATAATTATGCCTTTTTCTAGAACCTTCATAACTTCGTGTAGAATAGTCCGATCTTTTCCAAATTTCGAAAACTGATACACAACTATTTGATGAACTTACAGTAAAAATTTGAGAACATTTGTTGCCCTTTTCGAAAAGTTACAGCTAGTTGAACATTTTTTGAAAAGTGAAATTTTACATGTCTCAGTTATTTTGAGTATTCCCTGCAGTTTTGAATCTTTTTGCTAGGATTGAAAGCCGAATGTAATTCCTTTCCATCATATGGATACAGTTTGCAGATTTGTATTTTTTCTGTACGAAAAATAATTTTAGAAAAATCTTTATTAAACGTACATCGAGAATGTCTGGGAGTTTCAGTTTAAATACCAGCTGAATCGGAACATTAGTTAAAAAGAATGAGTTATAGGTAGCGAGCAACTTTACTTAAAAATAAAACAAAAATCGATTTAAAATCGTCAGCCTTGTAACGAATTCAAAAATGCTGTTACACCAGCTGCTCTGTTTTAGAACATCTGAACTAAAACAACTGTTTGCATCACATTGTGCAACGTACTAATTCCTGTTTTGGAAGCCGACGTGACGAGTTACACCTAAAATAGTAAGAAAATCCACTCTAATGCTCGCAACAATACCAAAGTTTTGCAACCGGCTTATCCCTTCAGCTTCAGACCACCAACTCCAAATCCACCACTGACTGACTGACTGACTGACAATGAATGAAGTCGGGGCCTTCTTTCGTTCTTCGAACGAAACTAGGTAACTAGACAAACCGCACCGGAGAGCGCAGCGTCGA
This sequence comes from Aedes albopictus, assembly GCF_035046485.1. Taxonomy (NCBI): domain Eukaryota; kingdom Metazoa; phylum Arthropoda; class Insecta; order Diptera; family Culicidae; genus Aedes; species Aedes albopictus. The sequence goes on from NC_085137.1 coordinate 24,221,372, forward strand.
GAAGCCGGAACCTAAAGTGGATCAGCAGAACATAAACATTTCAAGACTCGAAGACAACAACCAACCGTTTGATGCAACGCACTCTTCGCTAGGAGGCGGCGATGCCAAACCGCAAGCAGCTCGGTCGGTGCTTCCTTTATACATATTATTCACAAAACATCGGCGCTTTTTTAGGAAACCGACAGACAGACAGACAGGTAACAACCAAGAGCCAAGTCTTGGAAATAAACTGGTGGCATAGTTTTCCGCCTGCTTCCACCGCCAACCTACCACCCACTTGCCATTGCTCCAAAATCTATTTCCTTTTGACAGCATAGTTTTGCTCTAGAGTATTGTGGGCGGTGGCGAGTCGGGCAAGGCTATAGTTGATCGATTTATTTCCGTACCACTGTACCAGCTTGGTGAGAGTTGCGGAACGGGAGGAGTTGTGAATTTTCCGCTAATGGTCTTGTTAAGGGAGAGCCGGTGCTGGTGCAGAATGGTTCAGAATGTAAATTCAGTGACAAATGCATCAATTTTTGACCCATATTTTTCTATTTGAATGAGATTTTGTTCTTGCGCTGAATTTCGTGAATCATTTACTTTTGCATCAACGCATAACCTATTTTCCTCAAATAACTTTTGAAAAGGGTGTAAACCTATTTTTTTGCTTCAAAATAAATATAACTTGAAAAGGGTTAGTTGGATTGAAATTATGTCTTCGAAAATAATTGAGGATATTTGAAGGACTTCTAGAAAAAAAATACGCTAAGAGTAATATTCATTGTGGATCTATGTTGGATGTCATATAATTTAAATTTTTGCAAAACAATACCCTTCGATTTTTTTTCTGAAGAAAGCTAATTTCCAGACTCAAAAATTGCCAAGTTGCCCAGGATGGGCAAATATTTCTAATATTTTTTATTTTTCATCGCTTCTTAAAACGGGCAAAAGCAAACATTTTTTGTGATATCAAATAAAGGTTCTACGTACTTGATATAATAAAAAAACTATTCAATAGTGTTTTAGCATATCCAAGTTACAGCGAATTTGAAAAATTAAAAAAATTCAAGAAAACTGTATGAAACATTATTAAATATTATCGTGCATTAATAACACAGAAAATATAAAAATAAATTAAAAATTAAAAACTGCTGTAAATGAGCATAAAACATATGAAAAGTGAGGTCCTTTTATCATTATTGTTATAAGCAAGGCAGACACAAACATTTTTTTTTGTCCGAGACGTATGAAAATAAAAATCAAAATTAATTAGAAAAAAAACAATAAAAAGAAAGAAAACATTATTGAAAAATAACAAACTTTAATCATTATTTAAAAAAATCCAAATATTGGAAGAAAAATAATAAGGGCGTCGAAATTAAAAATGCCGTCATGAGTTTCCAAATTTTTCTTAATTTTCCATTATTTTCTCAGAAATGGAGTAAAATCTACAGAAATATGGAAAATCCCGGTATTTTTTTTTTTTTTTTGAGACCAGGGGAACGCAATAAAGTATTTTAGCCAATAGAGAACCTTAACCAATCTTGCACTCCCTACAAATATTCTAAAACTTCCTGCACAAGGGTAAATTTCTTCCGGGAAAAAATGGCCTAGAGGCAATATTTCCTGGTTGTAGAATTTCGCTGGTAAGCGATAATTTAATTATTTAAACGAGTTTGAAAATATCAACATGTGTGGGAACCACTATTGGTTGAATCTTCAGAGGCTCCACTATCATCTGATTTAAAATTACTGGAGCCCATCTAACCAAAAGTGGTGTTTGGGGTGTTCACTATAAGATTATTTGAACTGGCTTTCGATTATTTTATGAGAAATAAAAGATATTCTTGCAACGGTTGTTGTGAGCAATATGCAAGAATTACATAGAACTAGCTGCTAAATCATTAGTGAAGACAATTCAATTAGGTTTCAATATAGTTTTTTTTTCGAACAGAGCCAATTTTAGCTGTGGATTACACTAGTTTACAAAAAAACGAAGGTCATAAACTTCTATCAACGACAATTTTTTTTTCGAACTCAGGGCATGATTCTACACTAAAAATAGCAACTTATGCTTTCTCCTGAAATTCTAAAAGTATTTCTTCCAGAAATTACTTTAAAAAGTTCTGAAAAGCATTTTTTTCATCACTACAATTAACATTTAACAGAAAAAATGAGTATGAGGCCAATTTACGTTTCCTACATCAAGGAATAAATTCCTCAGAGATTAACAAGCCTTAAGCGAATCAATTAACTATTTTTTTTTAAAAAAAAGGTTGCATGCAGGTTTCATACAAACACAGTAAAACCACTCAGCACTAAAATGTGTAAGACCTACCCATAAATGCATAATTTCCACACCATTCATAAAATGTGTAAGAGTTACACATTCACAAAATCTGCTCCTGCGTCCACAAAATCGTTAAAGTTGCATTTTTTTTGTATGGCATCTAGTTAGGTTTACTAGTGACTTAAGCGAACCAAAAAATATAGCCATTTCGCATCTAGAATAGTGTACGAACAGATTTTGTGAATGTGTAACTCTTACACATTTTGAGTGGTATGGAAATTATGCATTTATGAGTACTTAAGTCTTACACATTTTAGTGCTGGGCAATTTAAGCACAGATTTGTTTTCGAAATTTTCGGATTTTTCTCTTCGCCATAATGCAACAAAGTTCTCTCCTAAAATTTTGAACCTTTAAAAGATTTTTTTTCTTTAATCTTCTAGAGCAGGAATTCTCAAACTTTTTCAGTGTGTAATTCAATTTTGATTGTTATAGAATTTGAGCGACATACAGAATTTAAAAAAATACTGATTTTACGAATTAATATATTTTAAGCAATTCAGTATCATAATTTATATTTTTTGCAATTTCTCATCGTAAAAGGCTGTTTTACCTCACGCAAATCTGTCAGGAAAAGGCCTACTTTCCCACACCAAATTAGCAGTGCGGTAATGGTTTATTACAGCACTGATTTGCTTTGCTTAATGAACCATTAGAGCACTGTTTTCAGATTTGATCAACTTCTTGATGCTTTCTGGACGCAGGTTTGAAAAAATGTGACAACTGCACAGTGTAACCTGCTATGATCAGACTTTCTTAAACATGGCTGTAAACATCAGTGTACAGTTTAATGAACAAGTTTTGTTAAAAACTATCCTCAAGTGGTAATTTATGAAATTGCAAAAACGTTGTACGCAACTTGGTGTAGAACTCGATTTTTACAGCACTCGTCAAAATTATCCAACTCGGCAAGCCTCGTTGGATAAATGTACGACTCGTGCTGTAAAAATCTTCATTCTGCACCTTGTTCCATAAACTACTATTATATTACTCATTTCAGTATCATAATGACCCACTTTTCAGTACCGGTTCATAATGCAACTAAAATGAGTGGTGTAATGAAAAATGTTGCATAATTTTCATAATGCAACTCATTTGAGTTGCTTTTATGCAACTCAAATGAGTTGCATTATGAAAAAAAAAATCATTGCATAAAATGTTGGATGGAACTCATTGCAAAATTTGATTTTTCAGCACTCTTCGTACGACTCGTGCTGAAAAAATAACCTTTTTGCAACTCCTTACATAAATAACAGTTTTTTAAATTTATTTTAAACTTTAGCTTTTAATTCTTCACTTAATTTTTTAAGTCAGAATAAAGTTAAGGTGCGACAGTTTCAGTTATTTTCATAATTTAACATAAATTTGCGAGTTTCCATTACAATTTAACTACAGAACTTCACAGATTTCAGTTTTTCTATCACATATTTAGGAAATCATGAAAACATACACTATATGTAAAGTTTATGAAGATATTAGTGGCAATTTCATGCTTTCGCGGTATTTTGAATATGCCAAAAATACGATTTTTTTTTTCGTTTTTGGAAATTTCTGATGCCATATTGATAATGAATTCATCTTTTTAATATAAGGCTAGAATAAGGAGGTGGTTGTCATACAGGATATTCAAAATTTGTTTCTAAATATTCATTGGTTACGTATATGCGATGCCCCATGATTGCCAAGAATTTCTAAAATAAATCATTTTTTCCTCAAATGTTTTGGGTTCAACGAATTTAGATGAAAATTTTTAAACACATGGAAATCACGCAGAAACATGTACTCTTGAAAACGCCAACGTTTAGAAAACTGTTATCAGATGCAGAAACTGAAAAAAGTTGCATATTTAAAAAGTCATGTATAAAACGAATCAATTAATAACTTAACACTGCACACTGGGCCAGATCACGAGTTTAGAAGGATAAAAGTATTTTGACCATGAAGATGATGTTTTAGAGGTTAAGTGTTTTCGGCAATATTGTCACTATAATTATGGGCTATAATTTGATGTTTATTGAAATTAGGGTAGTCCCGCAAAATATCAAAATAAATTTTTTAACTTTTTCAGGGTGACTACCGAACCGGGAAAAACGGGAAAACCGGGAAAAAGACGGGAATTCGGAACGACCGGGAAAAAAGCGGGAAAAAGTCGGGAATTTGGAATGATTACCGGAAAAATTGTTGTTAAGAGTAACTTGATGTGCATATTTGAATGTTTACACCTCATCAATAATTTGCAAAATCAAAGCCAAACCAAAATACTCCTGGGATACTTCTACGAAATCCCAAGGAATTTGCCTGTGCAATCACATGGAATTTCCTTAAAACAGAACTTGGGATTCTTCAAGAAGTTTCTTCTAGAATTCCTCTAGGTTTTTGTACCGCTTGATTATCTCTTGGAATTTGATGAGATTTTTTCGAGGAAAGAGTTTCTTACATCTGAGATTTTTTCAAAAGTTTGTTTTTGGATTAGCCCGTGTCCTTTTTTTAAATTTTTTTTTAATAGATAAGAAAATCATAACCATTTAACTGGGTTTTAATCTAGACAACCTATTGCAATTTATTCAAGAGTTCCTTTTAAGATTCATCAACATTTTCCTTCCGCAATTGTAACAGGACTTGCTGCAATCTTTAAAATTTCCTACGGGAATTCTTCCCTGATTATTTTTTTGAAACCCCTCCAGAAAATTTTTCCTTTTCTTCCTGGAGCTTCCTCTGGGGTTTCCCTAGAATTTTCTTCTGGAATTCCTCCGAAAGCTTTTTTTTAGAAATCAATCGGGAGCTCTTTCTGGGATTCTTTACAGAGTTTCTTCTGGTATTTCTCCAGGATATCATTCTGTTACTCATCCATCTCCACGAGTTCTTTGCACGATTTCAGCAGGAGTGCCTTCTGAAACTTTGATTTTGAAAACTTCCAAGAGGTTTTGCTGAATTTTATCTTTATTTTATATTTGCTTTTGGAATTTCTCCAGTGTTTCTTACTGTGTTTCCTTCAAGAGTTCTTCTTGGGCACCCTCCAGGAGTTTGTTCAAAGAAACCTCCAGGAGTTGCTTATGAAAGTTGCTTATGGAGAGCTTATGGAGTTGCTCCAGGAGTTGCTTTTGGGCATCCTTCAGAAGCTCCCTCTGCAAATCACCCAGGAGTTCCTTCTGGATGATCTCCCAAAATTTCTTACAAAAACTTTACGATAGCTATTTCTGGCAATACTCCAGAATCCTGAAAATCAAACTACTGCGGGGTTTTTGTAATCGAGAACTCTTCCAAGAGTTCCTTGGGGAACCTTCTTGACATGTGGGAGATTCTTTTAGAAATCCTTCAGGAGTTCCAGGAGAAATCCCTAGATCGAATTCATGACCCCAGACCAAAAGTTCTATTCCCTAATTGCCAACAGACTGACTAAAATCCTAAATTCCCTGTAGGAACCTCTTCCAGAATAAATCCAATAAACCTCGTACAACACGTTGAAAAAATCTCGCTTTTTGTGTTCAGTATTAGCGTGGTGCTGGCGGTGGTGGCCAACCGCGCTAGTTATGGACGGTTAAGGAATCTAGAGGAATCCACAAAAGATATACAAGGTGGAATTGCTAACAGAAGTTACTGAAGCAATCCAAGATAGTATTTTTGGAGTAATCGAAAGATGAAATCTCGGACAAAACTTTGTAAGAATCTCCAGATGTAAGTTTTTGGGGGAATACTCAGTTGGACATCCTGGAGGAATCCCCCGGAAACAACACCAATGAAGTTGTGTTAGGGCACCTTCGCTAATAAATAAAATTAAAAAAAAAATGGTTCGATTATCCTCCATGTCCCGGATAATCGAGTGTAACCTTTGCTGATTTTATATGCACATCTTACCTATTATAGATCTGTCATAGTTAGCTACCACTTCTACACTTGTTTTTTTAAGTACAAGAAAATAAGTAAAATAATGAGTGAGGGAAAGCATGAATTATGCACTATTTGGAGCTGAATGAAAATATGTTGTAAGTACTTAATTGTGTAGCATACGCCTTTTATGTCATCATTGGTAGTTACTTCCATTTTTCCATAGATGTATTACGTCAAGAATTAAACTATAAACTATAAATATCTAGTACATAGTATTCACAGGATTGCAAGTGCCTTTCTTCATGGTACTTATCATCCATATGATACGAAAATTGGGTGTTACCTACTAAAAAAATGTGCATTTTAAAAACCGGGAAAATTTCAGAAATCGAACCGGGAAAACCGGGAAAAAGACGGGAATTTCAAAACTGATATTTAGTGGCCACCCTGACTTTTTCAGTTATCAATTTAGTATGAAGCAGTATTCTAGAAAGTTTTTCTTCGATTTATTTGGAGAAACTTTTCCGAATACACCATCTTTGTAGGTAATTTGTATACTGCGCTAGAGCAATTCTTAAAAATAATGGTAGGGTGGACCCAAATAATAGAATTTATCGGATAACTTTTTTGTTTTCAATTCTACGCAGTTGGTGTCTTCTACGAAGTTTTAGATCTAGATATGGTTATTTTCAGGCAAAAATTTTGAAAATCCATCATTGCGTTGATGAGATATGCTCATTTTTCTACAAAAAAGACGACGTTTTTGAATGCCGTTTCTTTTTTTGAATGGGGGAAGAACGGGGATAAAACTTCTGCAGTATTTGACAGATGTTACCTTGAGGCTCACACTGTGCATCGTTGTTTTGGTGGATCGTGGTGGTATGCTTGGCGTTGTCCATAAACTACGTAGACTCATTTTTGGCGATCTCAGACTCTCCCTCCCCCTCTTGGTTTTTGTGTTCATACACAATTTTTGAAATTTGTATGGAGCGTAGACTTTGGCTGACCCCCGCCCCCCCCCTAAGAGTCTACGTAGTTTATGGACAGGCCCTTGTGTAATATTGCATAGAATAATACGATTTTTGTATGCAAATTAGCAATTTTGTTCAGCAAATTGCTGCTTATTGTGGGATTCTAACTGCTGAACTACGCATGTAAATCTCACTTTAAATGAAAACTGCACGCAACAACAACTTCAACTCATTTTTTTCGAACACAAGGAAGATCCAATTTTTAACCATAATTCTAAATCTTCTGATGTGAAACCCAGAGTTTCACAATCGATTTCAGAACGTTGACAGTTCCAATATTTTTAATCTCTAGACTAAAGCATAAAAGACAAAACATCGAATAGAATTAGGGTTTTCCAATTTCTAGAAATAAGTGAATGCCCAGGTTTTACCAGATTTCACACAAGAAACATCTTTGAAAGAAATTTCAAGAATTTTCCAGAAACTCTTTCAGAAATTTTGAAATTGTTTTCAAAATAATTCCAATACAGAATGATCTCCATGAACATTATTACTTACATTTTTTTTAAATTTGCAGTTCTTTTCAAGTCATTTAAGAAACGATACCATAAGACTTCAAAGTAGATAAAACACATCATATCTACCGGGAATTTCTTAGAGCAAACTTTGCTCTTGCCGTTTTTCAGTACCCATTCCTGTAGTATTTTTGTCAGTGCGGTTGAAAGTGTCTTCATAATTCTTATCTGACAGTAATGAACTATATATGAACAACAAAAAGTATCAATAACGCAGCGAAACATTTTTTTGTTCAAGAGCAAACTTATGTGTCTCTGAAGGATTTTGGGCCGCTGAATCCGAATCCGGGTTCAGATTTGCTCTAACACGTCACAATTTTGAGCTATACCTCAATTTATAGGGCAAAATATGCAATTTTGGGCTTTTTTGACTGCAAGCCATTAAGCATGGAAATATTTTTTTTAAGCAATCAAAAGGTTAATTGGTCAATTAACATCTAAATTAACGACTCATGCAAAATATTTCGTTTTACCTAATCAAATTTGATAGATTTAAGCATTTTATGTTAGTATGAAAACTTGCATGCAACTTTTGGAGGGTGACTTGTATGGGAAATACCTAACATAAATCGCTTAAAACTATTAAATTTGATTAGGTAAATCGAAATATTTTGCATGAGTCGTTAATTTAGATTTTAATTGACCAATTAACCTTTTGATTGCTTAAAAAAATATTTCCATGCTTAATGGCTTGCAGTCAAAAAAGCCCAAAATCGCATATTTTGCCCTATTAATTGAGGTATAGCTCAAAATTGTGACGTGTTGGAGCAAATCTGAGCCCGGATTCGGATTCAGCGACCCAAAATCCTTCAGAGACACATAAGTTTGCTCTTGAGATAGACCAAAAGTTAATTTTTGTTATGCTGTGTAATCAATTTTAAACACCCGCATCTGAATCGATAGCAAGCACGAAAGCACATATATCGAAAGATACCATAGCTTCTTTCAAAATTGTGGATCGTAATATTTCCCACGTAATTCATAGACACTACTAGACAGAGAAATTGCTGCTTTTTCCAATTGTGGATTGCGTGAGAGCAATGAACGATTCACAGCTATGCAAGATCAAAATGGTGTTGTTAAAAAAAGCAGTTACGCCCTCTTGAAATGTTTGTGCCCATATATATTAGTGAGCTCGTTTCATGATAAAATTTTTAAAAATTATATCAAACAGGATATCTTTTTGAAATGATTGTACTCGATTATTTGAACGATATTATTTTGATAAAATTTACGAGGAAGCTTGAAACTAGTTTCCAGACATGAAAAAGCATAACTTCACAAAAATTTGCTTTCTATACCATCGTGCTTCCCTTGCTTGCTCTAGAATCTAGTTTAGTGCTCGGAAGACTTCGCGGTTTGCTTTGTTTAACATAGTTTCCGGAGGGAATGAAACAAGAAAGGGAGAGGGGGAGTAAGCAAAGTGCACCACTAAATGGAGAAAATATGTTAAAGAAGTCGGAACAGTGCTATTGTGGTTGACGACGATTGTCGAATGCTGGCGGTGGTATTGCCCAATTTTGGAATGAATCCACCGCCACTGACGCCGCCTTCAACTTGTTATTTGCACCGGGTTCGATTTTTTTACCGTTCCGTGCTTCCTGTGGGGGCTGGTGGGTTCCGTTTTTTTTCTGGAATGCAAAGTGATGACCTAGATGTTTTTTGAAGAACATTTCAAAATGTGAATGGATTTTCGATGTTTTGCGAGAAAGTGGATGTTTAGAAGGTGCGAGGAATGGTGTAAGAATATTCCCATTAAAAATCTACTCTGTTCATATTCAAGAGCACAGTAAAACAATCGCTTTCTTTCTTTTCTTTGACGTAACGTACTGAGACACTGAGACAATGCCTGGTTTTCAGCTTAGTGTTCCATGAAAATTTACACAATTATTAACAGAAAACTACCTCTTTTAATGATTAATAATCGTATGGTAGCCACGCAGATACTCTATGCCCAAAGATTCCAAGGGGATTTTCATTGCAAAAAAAAATCAAGATCGGCCGGGAATCGAACCTGTGACTCTTTGACTGAATGTCCGCGCGTTTACCGCATCGGTTATATGAGCAAAACAATCGGTTTTTGATTGGGTATGTAAACTTTAGCAGTAAAATGCAGGAAATGTCGGTGGGTTTCCATTTAATGCCTGATGTTATGGCACCTAACTGCTGTAACTGCAATTTTCTCACGTTTTCCAGACAAGCCCTTCTGACACGCATGAACAGTTTTTCACACATTTCTGCCGCCACCGTCCATCATCCTCAAAACACTCAAAAGAAGAATACCCTCCATTAGGTTCCCCCGAAGAATTAAACCCATAAAAACCATCCGTCATCGCGCTCTTCGAATTGATAACCATCGCACAGAATGCACTTTTATTATCCACCACAAATCGTCGGCGGTTTCCCTGAACTGAACTGGGCTCCACCATCATGACAGATTGTATCGTTAAAATAACCCACAATTACTAATAGAGGACATAAAGCTAGACATAATATTGCGTCATCATCATCATCATCGTCGTCGAAGGGCCATCATTGTCGCCAAGGCGATGGCGTTTTCGAAGATATTTCAGTCGCCTCTCCCACAAAACTTTGAAGCATCATAAGCGACAGTGTCAAAGGGGAGGTCCCACCATCATCGCCCCGGTGCGGTTATGTGGTTGATTGTCGTTAGAGAAACATCGATTCAATGGTTTTTATTTCCACACGCCGCCGCCCGTACCATGAGCATACCAAAATGACACCGTCAAACATCCAACAAGTTGGTATCACCCAGGCACCGCAACAAATGGGCTGACTAAGACGTTCAGGTCCAAGAGGAAAAAAGTCAGTTAGTAGGTGGTCGTCGTCGTCGCCGCCGTTCAAAGTCGTTCAAATCGTTGTTGGTCACTTAAGTTTCTCATAGTTTGTACATAGGTTGGTACCGACATAATTTTCCAGTCGATCGTTCGAACGCAGATAATCGCGGCGTACGGGCGGCGGTGGGAAATTAGAGCGCCAAGCCGGAGCAAATGCATGTTGACATTAGCATTTTAATATCGATATCAATTTGTTCGCTGGATGTTGTCCGGGAAATTTACAACCGCGCTGCTGTAGGTTTTCTTGTATCAATCTATTAGGAGCTTGGTCGAGATTGGTGACATTTGATGTTGGATTAACTTTTTGCTGCGTTGCTCGATCGATTTGCTTACAAGAAACACTTTGACATTTGATATGAGACCACACTGTTGATATGGTTACCGTTCGGTCGGTGAAAGTCCTTGATGTTATGCTGAATATGATTTCCCCATTACATCTAAATCATTCAATTAGGAAATCTTAATTTATTTATTGGCCACTTTGAGTAATACCACATTCCATAGATGTGATGGAAATAATATTGTACACGAAAAGTTGATATATTTATTTACTATTGTAGCATAACCGTATCTGTAAAGAATCATTTTTTAGCATGTTTTGAAAGATCATAAAATATTAATCTTGACAGTTTACAACTGTCCATTTTCAAGTAGACTTTCCCACACATTTTCAAGATGTCTTTTCCACATGCAGGACTGATGCGTCTGCATTCTTTCAAGTGCATTCCTCTCATGTTCCCACGTTCAATTTTGGAACATGTCATTCACACCTAAATAACTTCGATCAACCTCACAAGTTGTGCAACACACTTGTTTCCCATACTGTGCTCATGCTGAGTACGCGCATCAGATTTCATACCCATAATATATGTTCAATTCCCTTTTCCACTTGAAGCGCCGACCTAACTTAACAGCGCACAGTTGAAACAATCATTTGTGTACGTTTACGTAGTTGTATGGTAAACGCCCCTTTTACGATTATCTTCTCTCTTTGGATTGGCCATCGTTGCTGTCGTATGCATCGATTGGCTATAGCTATGCATGTTGTTTCAGCCTTCTCCTGCAGTACTAGATTAAGCAGTAGGTTAGCTCTAAGTTGATTGAAAAATAAAGTGACATTCGATAATCAACAGTCTTGTAATGATGTACTTTTAGTCCGAACCCCAGATGGCGACCGATTGACAGTGAAAATGGGGATATTTAGTGCGGATGAAATAGTGACAAACGCAAGTTCAAGTGAAAACCTAATTATAGCAGGAACATTGATTTTGACCGTGCTATTGTTATTAATTTTAGTATGTGCCCGCATGTACGGGAAATATTTGAAAAAAAGTGTATGTGAAGTCGCGCGGCGGGAAGTGACTTTGGCAAATATGCGCCAAGTGTAGAGTCAAAAAGTAACACGTGATAAATTGTGCAATGTCGGACATTGAAGAGATCCTTAGTGAAGTGCGCGAACGCGTACGGTTGGAACAGTTAATAGATGAAGAAGTGACTCGTTTCAAAACGAGCGAAGACTACAAAAAATTTAATGACTCTTCAGAACAGTCATATGTGCTAACCATCGTTTATGAGGATAGCCATAATGTAACTAGTGAAACACGAGTGACGATTACCAAGGTACGCGAAAATAAAAACTCTTGCCTCAACAAAACGGCAAAGTATAGGAATCTGAAGAAAATGTTACAAAAAGAAAATCTAAGGTGTTAACATCAAATTTCAAACAAGTGCGGTCCAACAAACATTGATACTGGCAGCACACGAACAGCTGTCCGCTTCACGTTTCGAAAGGTCACTACCTCACCTAAGGAAGAGGTAAACAGTGCAAATGAAAATAAACAAAATCTAACAGCGAAGACAAGTTGTGTAACTGCAACCCGAGTGGAACATCGAGGAAGACAAACATGGTGTTTAGTTTCAACGATAGCGAGCGACAACGACCGACCGACCGGATTAACGCAGGCGTAGCAGAACGATGAGAGATATTCCTGCATTTGATCACGCAAGAAAGGAGAATCGTAAGTTAAACCAATAAGTTTTATATAACCATTACTTTGCATTTTTTTTTTTTTTGTATGCTATTTTGATAATTGAAGTAAGATTCTATAAATGAAAGAGTATGAGCAATTAGAAAAATTGCATAAATATTTTAAAAAATCAATAAATACCACATTAAAAGAACGTACATTACGAGATAAACTTAAAGAGTGTGACGATCTATATAAAGTTTTAGAATTGAAATTCTGTGAGAATATAGATCAAATTTCAGAAGAAGATTCCAATTTGTTTATTGCCAATGCAAACAAGTGGTACATAGAAATTAAAACCATCATTAAGAGTAAATTAGAAAGGTTACATTTGAGAAACCAACATTTTTCCAAAAACAACTTTAAGTATTTGTAGATCAGCAAAAAGAGGGCTTTGCACAATGCCTGAAGCAAACGAAAATGCATTTGATTTACGCCAAGCTACGTCATTGGTGCAACCATATGACGGTGCTGCGGCTGGGCTCGATGCTTTTATAGATTCAGCAAAATTACTTGGTGAATTAATACAACCGACACATATGGCAATGGCCGTCAAATTTATTAAAACAAGATTATCAGGAAAAGCTCGCAGTGGTTTACCTGATACCATAGTAACGATTGATGCCTTAATTGATCATGTTAGATCAAAATGTCAGGATACTGCGACCCCTGATTCGATTGTGGCGCAGTTAAATACATTGAGACAACGGGGACCAATTACAAGTTTTTGTGAGGAGATTGAGAATCTCTGCAGCAAACTAGAAAATGTTTATGTTTCGCAAAAAGTGCCGGAAGATGTTGCGAAAACAATGACTACAAAAGCAGGTGTTAATGCCCTCATCAAAGGTGTTACCGCCAGCGAAACAAAACTGATTCTAAAAGCTGGAAATTATTCTAGCATTAAAGATGCTTTGCAAAAAGCTCAAGAATGTGCCAATGATGTTTCCACATCACAAGTTTTTACTATCAAAAGTAAACAACATACCGGGCGTCAGGATAATAGATCTAATTTTCGCGGCAATGGCTTCAACAGAAACCAACATTATAGAAACCCCCCAAGAGGTGGTTTTAATCGTTTTACTCCAAGGCCTTATCCAAACTATTACCATTATTCATCACGTGGAAGATACCAACGCGGAGGTTATAATAATCGCGGACGATTTAATGATAATCGCCCACGGTTCGATAACACAAATCGAATATACATGGCAAATGTGGATCAGCTCCCTGGTCCACCACAATCTCAGAATCGCGATATTTCAAACAGAGCTCCTCAGCAACAGCAACAAAACCAGCAGCAGAGTCAACGTAATTTTTTAGATCAGTGTTAACTATAAATCTTTCTGCTTCCAATTTTATTAAGATTGGAGTAGAGATGACAAATTCAGTCTGCACTTTACTTGTAGATTCAGGTGCAGATATTTCTATTTTTAAATCTGATAAAATTTTGGTAAATCACAAAATAAACAACAATGTTAAAACAATTATTACGGGAATTACAGAAGGAGAGATTGAAACATTGGCTGTAACTGAGACAATTTTGAATTTTGGAAATGGCGTAAGAGTTAACCATTCATTTCATGTAGTTAATGCAAATTTTCCAATTTTAACTGATGGCATTTTAGGAAGAGATTTTCTGTCTCTCTTCAGATGCAATATTGATTATGAATCTTGGTTATTGAATTTTAATATTAATAATACACCTGTATCTGTTCCAATTCAAGATACAGTTAATGAGAATTACATAATCCCACGAAGATGTGAAGTAATACGTAAGATTAAAGATTTAAACATCACAGAGGACATGGTTTTATTTTCTCAGGAAGTTAAACCTGGTCTTTTCTGTGGTAATGCAATAATTTCACCTAATTGTCAGTATGTTAAATTCATGAATATCACTCTACAACCAATTAATGTTTCAAATGTTGACGTAAAGCTTATGATGGAACCACTGACTAATTACCAAATATTGAATTTTCGGAAAACCAAGAAACCTGATACCACACAAATGAGAAATAAAGAAATTTTGGAGCAAGTTGACTTGACAAACGTTCCTGATTTTGCAAAAGATGATTTAAAGAAATTAATTACAAACTATTCGGATATTTTTTCACTACCAGATGAGCCAGTAACTGTAAACAATTTTTACGAACAGACTATCAATACCAGTGATCCAGTTCCAACTTATATACCAAATTATAAAACCATTCATTCCCAAAGTGATGAAATTCAAGCCCAAGTTAATAAAATGCTGAAGGATAACATTATTGAACCTTCGGTATCGTCATACAATAGTCCAATACTTTTGGTTCCGAAGAAATCAACAGATGATAAGAAAAAATGGCGTCTTGTCATAGACTTTAGACAGCTCAACAAGAAGATATTAAGTGACAAATTTCCTTTGCCAAGAATAGATTCAATATTGGATCAGCTTGGTAGAGCAAAGTATTTTTCAACTTTAGATTTAATGTCGGGATTTCATCAAATCCCACTGGATGAGTCTTCGAGAAAATTTACTGCTTTTTCGACCCAATCAGGTCATTACCAATTTACAAGATTACCGTTTGGATTAAATATTAGTCCAAATAGTTTTCAAAGGATGATGACTATTGCAATGTCTGGTTTGACACCAGAACTCGCTTTTGTTTATATCGATGATATAATAGTCGTAGGTTGTTCAATGCAACACCATTTACGCAATTTATCGATAGTGTTTGAAAGAATTCGTAAATATAATTTAAAATTAAATTTGGCAAAATGTAAATTCTTCAATACAGAAGTTACTTATTTAGGGCACAGAATAACCGACAAAGGTATTCTGCCCGACAGTAGTAAATATGACGTAATAAAGAACTACCCAGTTCCGAGAAACAGTGACGAAGTTAGAAGGTTTGTAGCATTTTGCAACTACTACCGTAAATTCGTCCCAAATTTCGCAACAATTGCTTATCCGTTGAATCAATTGTTAAGAAAAAATGTAAAATTTGATTGGTCATCAAAATGTGAGGATGCTTTCAATGCTCTTAAATCATTTTTGATGTCACCAAAATTATTACAATACCCTGATTTTAAGCAAACATTTATATTGACTACCGACGCATCTGATGTTGGATGTGGCGCGGTATTATCACAGAATATTGATGGCAACGATTTACCTATAGCGTTTGCCAGTAAAAGCTTTACGCTTGGTGAAAAGAATAAATCAGTAATTTTAAAAGAATTAACAGCGATACATTGGGCTATCGATTATTTCAAAGCTTATTTGTATGGACGTAAATTTGTAGTTCGTACAGATCATCGCCCCTTAGTATTTTTATTTAATATGAAAAATCCGACATCTAAATTAACTAGGATGAGATTGGATTTAGAAGATTTCGATTTTTCCATTGAATATATTCAAGGTAAAACAAACGTTACTGCTGATGCATTGTCACGTATAATAATGACATCAGATGAATTAAAATCTAAAAGTATATTTACTGTTAATACTAGGTCAATGACAAGGAAGAAAGATAATGAAACTAAAAATGAACAACGATATTCCAGTCAAATCAATGTCGATAATAAGCCTGATCAACTTGTTATCTATATGACAGAGAACCCGACTGAAGCTAGAAAACTACCAAAACTTCGAAGTATAGTGGAAAATGAAAATTTAATTTTTACAATGTATGAAGCGCAGAAAAATAAAGTTATTATACGAATAACAACACGATTGCGAAGTATAAGACAAACACTAGTGTTTGCACTTTCAGTGTTAGAAAAAGAAATGAATATTAATAAAATTGATAAAATTGCACTTTCGAGTCTTGACCCAATTTTTAACATGGTATCTAAAGAAACTTTTAAAGAGTTAACTCTGAAATCAATCAAAACATTACAGATTATAATGTATAATCCACCCAAGTTCATTAGTGATCTTGGAGAAATTCAAAATATACTCAAAAACCATCATGAGACACCAACTGGAGGACATATAGGTCAGCATAGACTGTACCTCAAGCTTAGAGAAATTTACAACTGGACAAATATGAAAAGTTCGATTGCTCAATTCATAAAGGCCTGTGAATTGTGCAAGTTGAATAAAATTACCAAACACACAAAAGAAAAATTAACAATTACCAATACCCCATCTAGACCATTCGAAGTGATAGCTATTGATACCGTAGGACCACTTCCAAAATCAAATAATAATAATAGATACGCTGTGACTATACAGTGTGAATTGACTAAGTATATAGTTTTAATTCCAATTCCAACTAAAGAAGCGAATGTAATAGCTAAAGCTTTGGTTGAAAATTTTATTTTGATATATGGTAAATTTTTAGAGTTAAAATCAGACCAAGGATCCGAATACAAAAATGAAGTCCTTGGCCAAATATGCAAGTTATTACAGGTTAAGCAAACTTTTTCTACAGCCTACCATCCACAAACGATAGGTTCATTGGAAAGAAATCATAGGTGTTTGAATGAATACCTAAGAAATTATGTCAATGAACACCATTCGGATTGGGATGATTGGTTACAATTTTATGCATTTACATATAATACTAGCCCACATACTGATCATGGTTTAACGCCATATGAATTGGTTTTCGGAGTTAAAGCAAGAGTACCACACGAAACATACACAGATAAAGTTGATCCAGTTTATAATTTTGATCTTTACAGCACAGAATTAAAATTCAAACTTCAAAAGTCACATGAAACTGTAAAACAAAAATTACTTGAACAGAAACAAATTCGAAAAGAAATAAATGATCGTTCAACGAATCCGATTCAAATCAAAACAGGAGATACAGTTTATTTGCAAAAGGAAAATAGACGTAAATTAGATTCATTCTATACAGGTCCATATAAAGTAACATCGATATCAGAACCAAATTGTGAGATCATAAATTTGAAAACGAATCATTCATCAATAGTTCACAAAAATAGATTAATTAGATCATAAGAAGTGTTAGTTTATAAACCCGAGCCTAATCTCATAAAAAAATAATGGAAATCAAAAAATAGTAAAAAAATGAGATAGGTCAATATTCTTAGCATTAGCTGAGAAGTGAGAAATTCGGATAGTTTTAAGATACATTTTATTTTATTTTGCAACTACATATTCCAAATATTTCAATTATAATTACAAAAACTGACATTTTATTTCATCATTGTAAAGGAGATTGAAACAATATTTTAGAATTTATTGAAACTATGTTGACAATAATTGAATGATTTCACTGCGTTACGTCATTCACCCAAAGGGGGATGGTGTAGCATAACCGTATCTGTAAAGAATCATTTTTTAGCATGTTTTGAAAGATCATAAAATATTAATCTTGACAGTTTACAACTGTCCATTTTCAAGTAGACTTTCCCACACATTTTCAAGATGTCTTTTCCACATGCAGGACTGATGCGTCTGCATTCTTTCAAGTGCATTCCTCTCATGTTCCCACGTTCAATTTTGGAACATGTCATTCACACCTAAATAACTTCGATCAACCTCACAAGTTGTGCAACACACTTGTTTCCCATACTGTGCTCATGCTGAGTACGCGCATCAGATTTCATACCCATAATATATGTTCAATTCCCTTTTCCACTTGAAGCGCCGACCTAACTTAACAGCGCACAGTTGAAACAATCATTTGTGTACGTTTACGTAGTTGTATGGTAAACGCCCCTTTTACGATTATCTTCTCTCTTTGGATTGGCCATCGTTGCTGTCGTATGCATCGATTGGCTATAGCTATGCATGTTGTTTCAGCCTTCTCCTGCAGTACTAGATTAAGCAGTAGGTTAGCTCTAAGTTGATTGAAAAATAAAGTGACATTCGATAATCAACAGTCTTGTAATGATGTACTTTTAGTCCGAACCCCAGACTATCGGGCTTATCTTTGACTCTTTGGTCTTCTCAAAAAGGGGGGCTAGATGGTCTAGCAGGCTAACGCTTTTGATTCATATGCAGAAAGTCCTGATTTCAATCCCCGGACCGTCCCTTTCCTCCTACTTTGTATTTTTCTATCTACTTTATCTGTTTCTCTTTTTTATATACAACTCATGTAAGTTCATAGGGCCCATATAGCCGAGGCGGTAAACGCACGGGTATTCAGCATGACCATGCTGAGGGTGACGGGTTCGATTCCCGGTCGGTCCAGGATCTTTTCGTAAAGGAAATTTCCTTGACTTCCTTGGGCATAGAGTATCTTCGTGCCTGCCACACGATATACACATGCAAAATGGTCATTGGCAGAGGAAGCTCTCAGTTAAAAACTGTGGAAGTGCTCATTGAACACTAAGCTGAGAAGCAGGCTTTGTCCCAGTGAGGACGTTACGCCAAGAAGAGGAGAGGAAGTTCATAGCCATCGCTAGAACAGAAACGAGTTGAAAAAGCCGTTTCCCGTTTTTTCAACTTTCACAGCACAGTGCCAATCTATCATATAACGCCTACAAGCAATACAACCAAGCGAACTGTGCCGCTTCTCCTACAGAGTAGGCTATTACCTAAATATATCCCTTATCTTCTTGGATCGCATCACCGACCAATGGTGGCCCCAAATCTCGCATCCTACCCTACTAAAAAATACCTCATACATGCTTGTTGTGGGGACGCAGATTGCTCTCGTTCTTTACTAGCAACAACAATTTCTCTCTAACATTTCGTGCCCTTCCCAACTGATTGTAAGGACTTGGCCGGCGCCGGTATTGTTCCAAAATGTATGAGCTGCCTAAGCTGCACTTTGAGAATAAGTGGTGTGTCCCCTTATTCAGTTTGATCTCAGTGCAATTGGGTTGTTTAATGTATGAAATATTGCTATTTTCAATATCCTAATCGAAAGAGCTCATTATTCTGATTATAACGTGAATTTATTGCGTTTCAATTCCTTTGTTTTAAATTAAGATATTGCGCTAGAAAAACTAAAAAAAATCCCTGAAAATAGTATATTGATGAATTTCTGGAGGAATCTCTAGCACTTTCTGAAGAAATCTATGAAAAATCTTATGGAACTCCTTGGGATTTTTTTAAGAAATACATATGGAAATTTATGAACAAATCCATGATAAAAATCTTAAGATATCTTTGGAATACAGAAGGAGTCTCGGAGATATTACTGAAGAAGTCCCTGAATAAATTTTGCAAGTAACCCTGGATGAGTTTCTAAATGAATTTCTTCAAAAATCTCTAGTAGAGTTCCTATAGAAATCTCTGGTAGAGTTCTTGAACAAGAAATTCTTGGAGGAAAATAAAGGGAAATTCGTTTAGGAATCCCAGGAAAAAAAAATCGCAGCATTTATTGAAAGAACAGTTCTTGGAAGAATCTCTCGATAAACTTTTAGGAGAAATCTCTTAATACAATTCTTGAACAGTTTTGTCAAGCGATCACTGGAAGAAAACCAGGAGAAACTAATGGATAAGCCTCCACTAGAATTCTAATAAATAGTATGAAATGTTTTCGGATAATTTCAAAAATAAATACCAGTAATAATTGTTAGAGGGATTCTTAGAGGTATCCTTGCAGGAAAACTTCACATAATTTCTGCAAAAAAAATACATAGAAAAATACCCGGAGAAACTCTTAAATAAATCTTCAAAAATGTGTGGGTATTTCTGGATCAATGAGGTTTTTGGACAAATTATATCGATGACTTCCAATAGAATCCTTAAATAAATTTCTGAATGAGTCCCTGGAAAGGTTCATGATCGAAAATCCGATTTCTTGAGAAATCCCTGAAAACATCTCTGAAAAAAAACGGTAAAGGAATTTCTGATAGAGTCTCTTGAAAATGTCCGAAGGAACTCATGGAGAAAATTTCTAAAGGGATCGTTGGCGACATTCTTGAAGATATTCTCAGACGAATATTTGAAGAATTTATGAAGGGATCTTCGGAGGTATTTCTTTATACACTACCCGTCATAAGTACGGACTCACAAAAAGTATTGCAACAATATTGCATCACCCTGACTCACCCCGATATCTCTAAAACCAGAACACCTACAAAAATGCCGCCTTCAGATAAGTTGTTGCTTTTGGTCTTCTGAATAACTTTCCTGAAGACAGCATCTTTGTAAGTCCTCAGGTTTTGGAGATATCGAGGTGAGTCAGGGTGATGCAATATTGTTGCAATACTTTTTGTGAGTCCGTACTTATGACGGGTAGTGTATATACCTGAAGGATTTCCTTCACCCTTTCAGGACGGTTGGGTCATTTGCACCTCGCTGACGTGTTCTACAGCGGCGAGGTCGATGAAAAAACTCGTCCCGAAGGGGTTAAGGATTCTCCATCGGAATCTCTGTAAGATTTTTTGAAGGATTTCCTTAAGGAATCTGCATGGGAATCTCTGTTATATATTTTTTTTATAGGATTTCATGGCAGAGTTTTTGAAGGAATCTCCAGAGCCCGGAAAAATTTGAGAAAAAAAAGTGGAGGAATATCTAAGGAAGTCCATAGAAGCTTTTCTTGATATATTCTTGAGAAAATTTTTAAAGAATTTTTAAAACCAGAAGAAAACTCTGAAGAAATTTCTTAAGAAATTCATGGAGAATTTTCTAAAAGATTCCCTGAAAAAACATCGAAAGAATCTTTAGGAAAGATTTTCAAAGGCGTTCTCAAAGTAATGTCTATTGAAATCTTTGGAGGATTTTTCGAGGGAATCCCTGAGGATATTTCTGCAGGAATCACTAGAACGTTTTCCGAAAGAATTCTTGGTGTAGTTCCTGGTGAAATCACAGAAGGAAATCATTCAAGAATGTCTGAAGCAAATCCAGCAAAAATGCCTGAAGATATTCTTTCGGAAATTCCCAATGGTAATTATTAGGGAAATGGAATTTGAAATGGAATGTTTCCTAGAGGAATCTCCGGAATAATTTCTAAAGGAATTCTTTGGAGAATTTCTCTAAAAATTTTTAAAAAATATTTAGAATGCCTCAAAGTTTTTTTAAGGCATCGCTGGAAGATTTTCTAAAGAAATCTGTGTAAAATTTTCCTAAACAACGCGTGAAAGAATGATAGTGAATATTTATGGACGGTTTTCTAAAGGAATTCTTTTGCAATTTTTTTTTGTGTTACTGAAGGACTATACGGAGAAGTCTCCGTGGATTTTTTTAAGCAATTCATGGAGGATTTTTCAAAATAATTCTTTAAAGAATTTCTGAAGCCCTGGATAAAATTTAAGAATGTATCCATGAGTTTTTTTTCAAGAACCTCTGGAGGAATTTTAAGAAATAATCGTTGGAAGATTTTGTGGTAAAATTCTTGGAGGACATTCTTAGGAACAGCTCAATCCTGTATGATGACCTTGAATGTACATATTTCGAGAAGTAAAGTGAGTCAGTATAGCTTCTTGAGTAAGTAAAACCTCACAATTATTGTTGCCTCCTAACGAAATCCTGGGAGATATTACTGGAGAAATCTGTAGACACATTTTTCGCCTGAAAATTTCCTAAAAGCCTGGAGGACATTTCAAGTTAACCCTTTAATCCGTAAATACCCGGGACGATCTGCTTTTTGGTAAAAATGTAATATCTTCTTTGTTTTAGAACATTTCACCCCGGATTTTTTTTTCATATTCAAGGGAAATAGATGTGCTAAAACGCATGATACCTCCCCCCCCCACCTTTGCACCCTCTGTTTTTCCTCAAATTTCATCGTTTTGCTAATCATCAATAGTTTTCACTGATCCTTGACATGCAATGTATTACTGCCCATCATTGTCTGTTGAAGTTTTGATCCCAGAGCTATTCTAAGACCTCCAAAGTACTCCGAAGTTTGTGACACAAATCCAACATTCTCAACCAATTTCTACACACGCTGAATGGTCACAGAACATAATCTACGGTACTCAAAAAGCCTCAAGGCATCTCTAGAAAACTCCTGGTACATGAATTGGGTGATCTCCAAACTACTCTGGAATTCATTTTTTTAAGATCTATGACATCTACCATAGTTTGTGTTCACTCTGTTCAAGAAATTTAGTCACGTTGATGTTCATTAGATCTCGCAATGCTATGAGCAACTTGATATTGTTGTAGTTGGACATTCCGTGAAATGCAAATGGCCTCCAATGCACTTTGAAGTTTGGGTTACGATATCTACATACTCTATCATGCTTTAGTTGTAAAAAAAAATCGTGGAATGTAGTCTATACTACTGATGGAACCTCAGTGCACAGCTATAATGCCTTTGGTACCTTCATGGGATATTCCAGGCTTTGCAAAATATTTTGGAATTTGGACATTCAAAGTCTACTCCTGTTTTTCTTCTCTCTATCGGCATAATTCTTTCACGATTGCATCCTATTATATTACGAGTATCTCTATTTGTTGCTATTTGGATGTCCACTGGCATACAAATGGACACAATGTATTTTGAAGTATGGGTCGCAATATCTGTAAATCTTAGGATATTTTTATTGTATCGAATGCTCGCGGAATATAATCAACGTTACTCTTAGAGCCTCAGAGTGCAATTCTGATAACTTGGTAACACTCACTTGGTGATCTAGGTCATCCAATCTATTCTGGATTTAAGACCTTCAAGCTCTACAAACTCTATACTTGCATCTCTTTACTTTATCGATGTATTTTTTTCACGATTACCTCTGTAATGTTTCATAATATTTTGAGTATTTCTTTATGTTACTTATGCATCCACTGACATGCAAATGATCTTTATGGTATTTTGAAGTGTCGGAAACAACCCAAGAATTCCTACAGGCGTTCCTCGGAAATTCCTCCAGGAGTCCCTCAGAAATTCATCGTGATGTTCTTCGAGAATACCTCTACGAGATCCTAGGGAATGCCTCAGGACTTCCCGTGGAATTGTTCAGGAGTTTCCTAGCAGTTTCTCCAAAATTTCTTCGGGAGTTCCTCAGAAATTACTTTCAGAACCTTTCGAAAAATCCTGCAGGAGTTCATCGGGAATTCCCCCGGAAGTTCCTCAGGAATTCATCTGGAAATTCCCCGAGGATTCCACGGGAGTCCCACAAGGATTTCTTCAGCCGTTCTCTTAAAAGTCCTTAAGGAAGTTTTCCCAAGGGTTCCTCCAAAAATTTCTCCAGGGATTCTTCTAGGAACATTTCTAGGGATGCCTCCAGGAATATACTGGGCACTGAAAGTGTCCAAAATAGAATACCATGCCATAATAGTTTTAAAATTTCATATGAAATATAAAAGTTTTCCGTGTTACCAATAAGAAAACAATTTTAGAGTGTACTGATTTTGCAGTAACTGTTGAGTCTTTTAACCGTGAATTCGGTTTGAAAATCTCTGGCCCAAGACTATCAGTTACGCTAAGAAAATAATAGAAAATATCCTAGGCTTCAATCCCAAGTACTAAATATCCATTACCACTTGTCAATCCCCCAGATACTCCAACCGAGTCTTAACAACAAGAGAAACAACCAAATAAGGCGTAACATAGACCCTCCAAAACAGACAAACCAAAACGCACGTCATTCAATCGCAACTCATTGTCCAGACCCGAGACCTAAGAAGAAACCCTCCGCCGCCACCATTCAAAATGTGTAACCATAACCAGCACGAATAAAGAACGTGAAAAAACAATCCACAAATGAAGTTTGTTATTGTTTAGTTTGCATCGGTTTTCACTTTCGTTTCGTTGGACCTCTCGCTGTCCACTAGAGGTACATATACCTACCGTGTGCCATGCCCCTAACTGTAACGCCACCCCGCTTTCGTGTTCGTCATCGCCGTCGCGCCGTCTTGGCTCGTGTTCGTTACCGATGCGATGGACATCAAGCGGGCGGCTCCGATTCCGCGATTCAATTAGGGCGGCCTGGTTGGATGTGGCGATGATGGTTGTTGTGCAATTGTTAGTGATCCCAGCTTCCTCTCAGACAGACGGGTTGCGATCGGTAATGGACGACGTCTGACTGGTCACGACCTTTTCTTTACTCTTTTTTTTGTTCGAGTGAAGAAAATTGCATACAATTTAATGGTGCTACCGGTCTCGTCGAGTCCGAAGAAAAGGCCCCGCTGGCGTTGATAGATATTGCTTGTTAAAAATGGTAATTTGGAACAGCTTTTGGGGTACGCGCTACGAAATTTGAGCTAATTTGAATCGAAGGCAAATCAATTCCATTGATTGATGGAAGGCAAGATAGTTGCGAAATGTAGGAGTTGGCCGGGTCAGTTAAATCACTGTTCAGTTCATTACTGTTGCGTGAATCTACAGGCTGTTCTACTTTTCTGGTACTGAATGAAATTGTAAAAAATTGTCTTCAGCTATTTCAAGTGACTTGATCTCAACCTAAAAATTGTTAGATCTGCAGGAAATCCAGAAAGAAATTCTGGAGAAATCCTGAAAAGAGTTTCTATAGAAATGCTAGATGGAATTTCTGAATCCGGTAGCAGTTTCCAAATTAATCTCGGAAGAAATACCCTGAGGAAACGCAGAAGGAGTTAACGAAGGAATCCTGTAGAAAATTCTTGAAGTTCTTTAAAGAGTCCCGGAAGGAGCTCGAAAGAGTCTTCGAAGAAGTTCCTGTAGGAATCCCAGAAGGAATTCTCAGAGAAATCCAGGAAAAAAGTCTTGAAGCATTTCCGCAAGGAGTTCCTGGAGGAATTCAAAAAAGAATTCGCGGACATGCCCCAGAAGTAGTTCCGGTAGCCAGGAAACAGTTCTATAAGAAACAGGAGTTCATAACTAATTCCCTGAGGCAATTTCCGGTGGACTTTCCAAAAGAATCCCGGAAGAAGTTTCTGGAGTATTCCCGGAGGAGGTTCTTGAAGAAATCCCGGCAGGATTTCCCGTAGAAATCATGGAAGAAATTCCCGGAGGAATTCCAGAAAAAGTTTCTATAACAATCTCGGAAGTAGTTTCTGAAAGAATCCCGGGAGGAGTTCTTAGAGGAATACCAAAAGAAGTTTTTGGAAGTTTCTCAGATAAATATTGGAGTTCATGAGAAAGTTTCTGAAGAAATCTCAGAAGGAACTTCTGGACGAATCTAGCATGGAATCTGAGGAAGTGTCCTGAGGGAATTCCTGCAGAAATTTTGGAAGGAGTTGCTGAAGAAATCCCGGAATGAATTTTTAAAACCATCCAGGAAAGAACTTCTGAAGAAATCTCAGAAAAAATCTCTGGTGAAATTCGTGGAAGGACTGGTATAATCTTAGAAGAAAGTCGTCGAGGAATCCCAGAAAGATTAATGAAAGGAAATCGTAAGGGGGTGTTCTATGAGGAACTTCTGGAGAAATTTTTGAAAGAATTCCTTAAGAAATCCCGAAAGGAATCCCTGGAGAAAACCCGAAAGGACTTCCTGGATAAATCCCAGATGGAGCCTGTTTAGGAGTTTCAGAAAAAAAAAATCCTAGAAGAGTCCCAGGGGGAGCTTCTGCAGAAATTCTTAGCAATTCTTCAGAGATGCTTTTAAGAAACTCTCTGGGTTTCATAGAAGAAACTCCTGGTTGAGTCCTGGAAAATGTTTGAGGAGCAACTACGAATCAATTCCTGGAGTAATTCCTGATGTAATCATATCAGCTCTTGGAGCAATGATATTCTTGTAGCAATCCTGGGTGCGGTTACCAATGTAATTCCTGAAGAAGTTCCTGGAGGAATCTTGGAAGGATTTTCGGGAGGAATCCCACAAAAAGTTATTGTAAAAATCCTGGAAGTAGTTTCTGAAGGAATACCGGGAGGAGCTCAAGAAGGATTTTTTTTGATGATTCCTAGATGAATCTCAGAATTTATGTAAAAGTTTCTAAAGAAGGAACCCGTAATGGGGGTCTTATGAGAATCTTATGGAGGATTCGTTAAGAAATCCCGGAAGGAATCTCTGAAAAAATCCGGAGAGGACTTTCTGGAGGAATCTCAAATGGAGCCTGTCGAGGAATCTCTGAAGAGTCCAAGAAGGAGTTTCCGAAGGAACCCTTAATAAGCCTCTAGAAGAATCTCATTCTAAACTATCTGGGAATCACAGAAAAAACTCCTGGCGAAGTCCTGGAAAGTGTTTGAGCAGAAGTCACGAAGGAATTCTTGGAGCAATTTCTGATGGAATTCTTGGAGGAATTTCTGATGGAATTCCTGTGCAGTTCCTGCAGAGATGCCATATGTAAATCATAAATCAGCGCAGCTGATGATTTCTTGCTGGGCAAATCTATTTTCCTTTAATTACTCCGCAAAATTTGCTTGAAATATTTCACTTTAGATTTCGGAAAAAAAAATTATGGAAGTGGTTTCTTTACAAAAATAAACCTTGGGCTCCTTCCATGTAATTATTCAGATACTTTTGCTGAAATAATGTTAATGGTGTTGTCTTTTGTTGTCAGTTATCTGTGTAGAAGTACAGTTTCTCCAAGATTCTTAAAACTCCATGAAAGAAATGCTAACCCGGATGTCAAACTTAAGGAGTTTTATTGGATACTTACTTATGCAAAAATCCTGTTAAATAATCCTCTTTGGGAGCCACCAACAGCCACAACAATTGTTTCACATGATTCACAAAGAGCCATAAACTATTCATTTTGTGATTTGTATGAGTATATTAGTGTTAAATTCCAGAAACCAGATTCAGAAGTGTCAATTTCTACTTCTCCAGCAATTCTATCAAATAATCCTCTTTGGAGCCACCAACAGCAACAATTACAATTATAATTTTCAAAAGCATATTCGTCTTGTATTTTCAACCTGAATATAAGTGCATGCATAGGGCGTCCCAGAGCACACTGATGATTTCTTGCTGGGCAAATCTGTTTTCCTTTAATTACTTCGCAAAATTTGCTTGAAATATTTTACTTTAGATTTCGGGAAAAAAAAATTATGGAAGTGGTTTCTTTACAAAAATAAACCTTGGGCTCCTTCCATGTAATTCTGGAGCAATATTTGAAAAGGGCCCAAGAGGTCTTGTGTCTTTTTTTTGAAAACGCTCCGTAGGGCATAACAGCAGCCCGCCCACGCAAATGAAAACCGTTATCCGAAAGATTGATGTTTGCTCTATATGATAACGGTCATAGTTTTTGTGAATAAGCTGATGGAGGCTGAGGAGCGACGTGTGAAGTCATTGTTTACCAATGCATGTACGCCCTTTTCAAATGTTGCTCCAGAATTATTCAGATACTTTTGCTGAAATAATGTTAATGGTGTTGTCTTTTGTTGTTAGTTAGGGGGATTAGGGGCATAATGGACACCCGGGGCGAAATGGATACCCCTGTTTTTGCCGAAACCGTTGACTTTTATGTTAAACTATTAATGCATAAGTGTAAAGGAACAAGTCATGGTTCTATTTTGCAAAAGTACCATTTATATTGCTCCAAAATAACCAAAATATCATTGAAATTAAAATATGTTTTTCATATGGTGAAATTCTTATAATTTTGAAGCAGCAGCAAATAAGGTATTACGAGTGTTGGAGTGTGTCCACCATAAAAACAAGTGAATTGTTACCTTATCTACATGTATACGGCAATAAAGTATTTTATTTTTGATCAGAATTTACTTGAAATAGCAATTTTAATGTTGTGGTCGATTCGGGGCGAAATGAACACCGGCAATTACGAATGGATGTACGCTCATTGCATACTGTTAGGCGTTTTAAAGAGTTTGGCAAAAATCAATCCGATTTATTTAAGCCTAAAGTTTATTTAATAAACTTTGATATTATGTAAACTCGTCTAAGATGTAGTATTATATCTGTGGCATTGATCTCCGTAGGCAGATTACTTAACTGATCGATGTAATCAAAGAATTAGCATAACATATACAGGGGTGTCCATTATGCCCCGATGGGTGTCCATTTCGCCCCGTACCTTTTCTGCTAGCCTTAAAAAACACTCGATTTAAAATTCGTTATTTCTTCACAATAAAGATATTCTACCTGTTGTAAATGATTTAAATACGTAGGAAACAAGCTAAAGTTGTAAGCCAACTGATAATATGTCAAGTTTTTCACTGCTATACAGTCCTAATGTACTCATTTGCTTAGGGTGTCCATTATGCCCCTAATACCCCTATCTGTGTAGAAGTACAGTTTCTCCAAGATTCTTAAAACTCCTTGAAAGAAATGCTAACCCGGTTGTCAAACTTCAGGAGTTTTATTGGATACTTATGCAAAAATCCTGTTAAATAATCCTCTTTGGGAGCCACCAACAGCCACAATAATTGTTTCACATGATTCACAAAGATCCATAAACTATTCATTTTGTGATTTTTATGAGTATATTAGTGTTAAATTCCAGAAACCAGATTCAGAAGTGTCAATTGCTACTTCTCCAGAAATTCTATCAAATAATCCTCTTTGGAGCCACCAACAGCAACAATTACAATTATAATTTTCAAAAGCATATTCGTCTTGTATTTTCAACCTGAATATAAGTGCATGCATAGGGCGTCCCAGAGCACACCCAGTGTTGGTGTATTCATCATCATCAAGTCAATCCTTTTTCTTGATATGTTCACATAGTGTTTCTTTCAAGCGACTTACAGGGAAGGTTTAACTAGAAGCAAATTCCAGTATCTGTCAGTGTACAAGTTGAACACTTACGCAAGTTGGTGCCGCAAGGCTTTGGCAGTTGCATAAAATCTTCGCAGTTTAGTAACAACTTTTAATATAATGACAATCATAATATAAATGGTTGCACAAATGTGACATTAATCTTCAGTCATATATTTGAGACATGCAAAATATTTACAGAATTATACTTACTAGTTTCCAAACACGTCGACATTACCTCCCTGAAGCAGCCTGTTATATTAAGACAATCGTAAACCGTGACTTCATTCATTTAATTGGTACACAAAGACCGATCATTACGAACGAAAACTCACAACGTGCACAGCCTCCGGGCTTAGTTAGCAAATGCATCTATCTGTATCTAACACCTCGTGAAATCTCGCGCTATACCCTGTAATGTAATGATACCTCTCCTCAGAGCAAGAGATACAATCAAACTGCCAGGAAATGAAAATATCGTAACACAACACAACTCCAACGGGCAGGCAGCCTGGCACTCCAGAATTAATCAATTGTACAATGCTCGAGCTTCTCGAACTACATCCCGCGAGCCATATCGTAACTGGCAAGGAGAGTTGGTGGTGAGCACATAAACACGATCGTCATCGCCCGTGCACGTCCAGCTGCTCCTTCTGAGTATCGTACCGTGGTCGTGCCCCAATAAATCATAGACGCCCGCCGCGCCGTGGTAGGTTTTCCATACGAAATCTGGCACCTCTCTCTTCCATCCATTCCATATGTTCGGTCGAATTGCTTTTGTTCAAACATATGCACGCGATCACCTTGGGGCATTAGCTGACTAAAACTGCATTTGACTGCACTCCGCGCGCGATCAAGACGGCGGCGAGGATGATGATGATGTCAGTTTCCAGTCACTCGACAGCATCAGCAGTCCGACATACATACTCATTATGGCTTGATTATAAAACATGTCATTATCTATCTACGACGGTGCGCCAGATGGATGGTTAGATTCGCTCCCGCTGCCACCAGGTACTCAGCCGACCGACACACAGGTGTGGGTGTAAATGTCCCGCGGGAGCTGATGAATGCCACACTTCCTAGATCGTATGTAGCTCCTCATCTTTCCATGTTGTTCATCGCTTAACGGCGGATCGCTACGGTTGGATGTGATTGCAGATTGCGGTTGCCTAATGTTTCTAAATGGGGCTCAATTGGATCCCTTCCTGGCGGAATGGAGTGGGTTTCAACATATGGCTGGAGGTTTAGTACATGCAAACAGAGAGACATGGAAATTTACGGTATGTAGTTGAGGTTGAGTTCTGACTGTCGCTGCCAGAAATATTAGAGAGTATTCCGAGAACATATATGTATTTCAACAGCTGCTCTGATGGTCCGTGACTACAAAACTGCGCCACTACAATTATATTGGAATCGACAAATTGGTAAAAAAAATGGAACGACCTCACTAATTTGTTGGAATCCGTTGCCAAATTCATTTATTTTTTCATCTATTAGAATACACGAGTTTTCAATTTCATGGTACAAAAAACTGTCAAATATCTCCAATACTAATGTTACAATTTGCTTTTCTCTTTTTAGGTAAGCAACAAACATTTTTAAGGGGTGATACATCGCTAAGTAAGTACAATTTCTCATAACGAGGATTTTTCATTCAAATTTTTCGTTAATCATAACGATGATTATTATAAACAGTCTGATAGATTAACCATGGTTCTAACGGGATTTCCAGGGAAATCCTAACGGGATTTCCAGGGAAATCCTAACGGGATTTCCAGGGAAATCCTAACGGGATTTCCAGGGAAATCCTAACGGGATTTCCAGGGAAATCCTAACGGGATTTCCAGGGAAATCCTAACGGGATTTCCAGGGAAATCCTAACGGGATTTCCAGGGAAATCCTAACGGGATTTCCAGGGAAATCCTAACGGGATTTCCAGGGAAATCCTAACGGGATTTCCAGGGAAATCCTAACGGGATTTCCAGGGAAATCCTAACGGGATTTCCAGGGAAATCCTAACGGGATTTCCAGGGAAATCCTAACGGGATTTCCAGGGAAATCCTAACGGGATTTCCAGGGAAATCCTAACGGGATTTCCAGGGAAATCCTAACGAGAGTTCCAGGGAAATCCTAACGAGAGTTCCAGGGAAATCCTTACGGGAGTTCCAGGGAAATCCTAACGGGATTTCCAGGGAAATCCTAACGGGATTTTCAGGGAAATCCTAACGGGATTTTCAGGGAAATCCTAACGGGATTTCCAGGGAAATCCTAACGGGATTTCCAGGGAAATCCTAACGGGATTTCCAGGGAAATCCTAACGGGATTTCCAGGGAAATCCTAACGGGATTTCCAGGGAAATCCTAACGGGATTTCCAGGGAAATCCTAACGGGATTTCCAGGGAAATCCTAACGGGATTTCCAGGGAAATCCTAACGGGATTTCCAGGGAAATCCTAACGGGATTTCCAGGGAAATCCTAACGGGATTTCCAGGGAAATCCTAACGGGATTTCCAGGGAAATCCTAACGGGATTTCCAGGGAAATCCTAACGGGATTTCCAGGGAAATCCTAACGGGATTTCCAGGGAAATCCTAACGGGATTTCCAGGGAAATCCTAACGGGATTTCCAGGGAAATCCTAACGAGAGTTCCAGGGAAATCCTTACGGGAGTTCCAGGGAAATCCTAACGGGATTTCCAGGGAAATCCTAACGGGATTTTCAGGGAAATCCTAACGGGATTTTCAGGGAAATCCTAACGGGATTTCCAGGGAAATCCTAACGGGATTTCCAGGGAAATCCTAACGGGATTTCCAGGGAAATCCTAACGGGATTTCCAGGGAAATCCTAACGGGATTTCCAGGGAAATCCTAACGGGATTTCCAGGGAAATCCTAACGGGATTTCCAGGGAAATCCTAACGGGATTTCCAGGGAAATCCTAACGGGATTTCCAGGGAAATCCTAACGGGATTTCCAGGGAAATCCTAACGGGATTTCCAGGGAAATCCTAACGGGATTTCCAGGGAAATCCTAACGGGATTCCCAGGGAAATCCTACCGGGATTTCCAGGGAAATCCTACCGGGATTTCCAGGGAAATCCTACCGGGATTTCCAGGGAAATCCTACCGGGATTTCCAGGGAAATCCTACCGGGATTTCCAGGGAAATCCTACCGGGATTTCCAGGGAAATCCTACCGGGATTTCCAGGGAAATCCTACCGGGATTTCCAGGGAAATCCTACCGGGATTTCCAGGGAAATCCTACCGGGATTTCCAGGGAAATCCTACCGGGATTTCCAGGGAAATCCTACCGGGATTTCCAGGGAAATCCTAC
Source organism: Aedes albopictus (assembly GCF_035046485.1). Classification (NCBI taxonomy): domain Eukaryota; kingdom Metazoa; phylum Arthropoda; class Insecta; order Diptera; family Culicidae; genus Aedes; species Aedes albopictus. The sequence continues at coordinate 24,253,734 of NC_085137.1, forward strand.
CGGGATTTCCAGGGAAATCCTACCGGGATTTCCAGGGAAATCCTACCGGGATTTCCAGGGAAATCCTACCGGGATTTCCAGGGAAATCCTACCGGGATTTCCAGGGAAATCCTACCGGGATTTCCAGGGAAATCCTACCGGGATTTCCAGGGAAATCCTACCGGGATTTCCAGGGAAATCCTACCGGGATTTCCAGGGAAATCCTACCGGGATTTCCAGGGAAATCCTACCGGGATTTCCAGGGAAATCCTACCGGGATTTCCAGGGAAATCCCACCGGGATTTTCAGGGAAATCCCACCGGGATTTCCAGACAAATCCCACCGGGATTTCCAGGGAAATCCTACCGGGATTTCCAGGGAAATCCTACCGGGATTTCTAGGGAAATCCTCAGGGGAATCCTCACGGGGTTTCCAGGGAAATCCTCACGGGATTTCTTGTTCCTGAGAATTTCTTGTGCATTTCTCAAGGATTTTCTAGATAAACCCTTTCTGGGCTTCCAGTGAAATCCTGTTGAGATTTCCAGTGTAATCAGCTCAGGAATCTTAGAGTAATCCGCTCTGGGTTTTCTCTGGAAGCCCCTCGAAATTTCCGGTGGAATACCTTCGGAATTTACAGTGAAATCCCCTCGTGAGAATCTTCTAGGGATGTTAAATGAAATCCCCTCGAAGTTTTCAGTAAAATTTCAGGAATTTCAGAAATTCCGATTTTTTAAAATTCTGGTTGGGTTCTCAGAATACCACCACAAACAATAAGAAGAGCCAAACAGTTTATTTACCAAATGAAACCTCATTTTTGTTTTCATTGTGAACGACGCAGTAACAATAAACGCACAACTCGTTATAAATTTGATGTCCCAGACATAAAGCAATCAAATTTCACTTTCCGTAGTTAATTTTTGTCACTGCTCATTCCTTGGTGTACTGGAACTATGCGACACAGTCAGTGATACTTTTCTAGGCCATTCCAGAGACAAGATCTTAGCCAACTTTCACCCGTCTAGAGCTCTATGATGTAGCTTAGGGCCCACCGCGGATCCCACTTCCCGGAGCGCCCGAAGCTCCCCGCCATTAATGGCGTGCGCTTCCAAGTAATTACATAAAGCACATTTTTTCTCACTTCTCAGACCCATTTGGACGGAATGCTCGACTACTTGTAACAGAGCAGAAGCAGTCGCAGTGTGTTTTTATTATGCAAAATCCCAACCGGTTTCCTCCCGAAACGGCGGCGGTGGGCAATAAAAAGGGTCTCCGCCGACCCAATCAAGTGGTGGGACCTAATTTTCTTAAACGTAAATAAGTACATATGAACCCGGATCGTGGAGGCTGTGCAGGTGTGGCTCCAACACGAGTCATTAGCTCCGGGTGCTGGGATTTCTCCTCTAGAAAGAGTTTAATTTCGCGCCTTCCATCATCACTAAAACAAGGGAACGCTCCTCTGAGAAAATGTATCGTGTGTAATTGGTTGTTTATTTGCATATTTTTTAATTTCCTATCGTCAAACAACGGTAGTGTTTGGGGTATAATTTTGTTGTTGCTTGTTTTTATCTCACCTGGGACAGAGTGTGCTGACTGGCTTTCTGGAAGGAGAGAAGCTTCGTAGTGCACAAACCTATATTTATGCTAATGTATGTATCACTCATTAACTGAATCGAGAGGAATAACAAAATTGTATCAGAATGAGTTTTTTATTTAAAACTTTTTTTTATATGATCTTTAATAAACTATACCTAATAAAGCCAAATACAGGGTGTTAGGTTCCTGAGTGCAAACTTTTTAAAGGGTGATAGAGGACCATAAATGGTGAAAAAAATTGTTCTACGCATATGGTCAAATCTGAACCGTTACGTAGTTACTGAACTCTACATGTTTTTGACTATTATTGCCATAGCTGGCTATAACTTGTAATTGGTCAAACTTATCGCAGTTTTTAGACCCTTATTCGAAAAATTATTGAATTTTCTATCAAATGGCATCTTTCAACCAATTGGTTTAGTTAAATAACTAAGTTTTCTTGACCAAATAGCTCAAAAGTAGTGTGTTTTAATTTGTTTTTGTCAATTATCTTTTAAAAATGTGTAATAAATTAAAATTCTTTCTTTGGCAAAGATGTGGCCCCTGTTCTTCTCTACAATTCGTTCTTTGACACCAAACTTCTAGCTCTCGTCGTTTTCTTGCAATTTCGATTTAATTGTGCGGCACAGTGCGCAAAAAAGTGCTTACCTTGACAGTTGCAAATTTATGATTTGAAATGCGATATTTGAATCGAAATTGCAAGAAAACGATAAGAGATAAAAGTATGGTGTCAAAGAACGAATTGAAGAGTGGAGCAGGGGCCACAACTTTGCCTAAGAAAGAATTTTAATTTATTACACATTTTTAAAAGATAATTGACAAAAACAAATTAAAACACACTACTTTTGAGCTATTTGGTCAAGAAAACTTAGTTATTTAACTAAACCAATTGGTTGAAAGATGCCATTTGATAGAAAATTCAATAATTTTTCGAATAAGGGTCTAAAAACTGCGATAAGTTTGACCAATCACAAGTTATAGCCAGCTATGGCAATAATAGTCAAAAACATGTAGAGTTCAGTAACTACGTAACGGTTGAGATTTGACCATATGCGTAGAACAATTTTTTTCACCATTTATGGTCCTCTATCACCCTTTAGAAAGTTTGCACTCAGGAACCTAACACCCTGTATAAGTAAAACGTACCAGAATTTCAAATCAAGAAACAGGAAATACCTAATTCTGAAAATCATAATATCAAATATCAAAAATGTATCAAAAATCATAAAATCATCAACACTTTTTATTTGAAAAAAAAAATTTAACAAAAAATATAAATTATTAAAAAACTAATATTAGCACTGTAAAAAAATTAGAATTTTATCATGATTAAAATAGGATTGGCACATGAGTTATTTTGGTATTGGTATGATATTGAAAACTAGTATGTCAATACCATGAGTTATAGGGAAAAAGTGCCCATAGAAGCCCTACCGAGAGATGCACTTCCTTATGCAGTGACTTTGAATCGCCTAATTTAGATATTATGCAGTTATTTTTCTCATCTCGGACCATTTCGGAGCGCATAGCTATTTTGTTTGAACCAGCTGTTGCAGAATCTCCGCCTTTATTTACAGTTTCACCGTCAAACAGTCACTGACTGGTTCATGTGTCCCTCAACATTGTATTTCACTATAATCTCGCTCGACTCTTGTCTCTTGTAAGAAGTGGACCATTATTCTTCGCGCGCTCTCTGTCTGAAAGCGGGGACTCCATACTCTCAAATGTTTATCAAACCCGCCACTAGTGAAAAAGATCTTTGGCACCGACTGACTGCTTCTTTCCTACTACTGTTGCTTGGCCATTCTCTACCACCATGTGTCTCGTGTGTTCGTATTGTTGTTTCAGATGCACATTTTCCCGCTGCAGAAATAAACCAACAGACTGGGACGCTTTTACGACTGCTGTGTTGCTTCAGCTTCTGACGTTCTTTTACTCTAATCTGATAGTAGTAAACCGTTTATCGCCCTTACTGAATATGGAAAGTGGAGCGAGGGGCGCTGTGCAGGTTATAACAGTCATTATGTCCGTTTTTGGGACGTTTAGCGATGGTGAACAGCTCCATTGTTTATGGCAGAGAGGGTCTGCCCGAAGAGAAGAGAATCGATGTCAAAAGAAAATCGCTTTTTATAGGTTACAATAAAGCGAGTTCTGGGTTACTGGATTATCAGGGAAATCAGTCTATCGTTGCGAAATGTGATCACTAAAGAAGTGTTCTCATTTGATAGAAAACATAAAATAAAATGAATTTGTTTTTTTTACGATAAATCAAAAGGAAAAAAAACTAATAGTATAAAATGGGCTCACCAATCGACAATGTTCTGTAACTTGATATAAAGCGGATTAATCGCTTTGATGAAAATAGAAGTGATTTTTTTCAATTGGCATCTGAATTAAAATCAAATCTTATATAGAATAATAATTTATTTAGAAATCCTGTGATGAATTTATGGTTTTAATTGGCAATCGTGTAAGATGTTTAATAAAACTATCACTGAAAATCCCGACAGGATTTCACTGGAAACTCCGACAGGATTTCACTGGAAATCTCGGCAGGATTTCACTGGAAATCTCGGCAGGATTTCACTGGAAATCTCGGCAAGATTTTACTGGAAATCCCGACATTATTTCCCTTGAAATCCCGACAGGATTTCCCTGGAAATCCTGACAGGATTTCCCTGGAAATCCCGACAGGATTTCCCTGGATATCCCGACAGGATTTCCCTGGAAATCCCGACACGATTTCCCTGGAAATCCCGACAGGATTTCCCTGGAAATCCCGACAGGATTTCCCTGGAAATCCCGACAGGATTTCCCTGGAAATCCCGACAGGATTTCCCTGGAAATCCCGACAGGATTTCCCTGGAAATCCCGACAGGATTTCCCTGGAAATCCCGACAGGATTTCCCTGGAAATCCCGACAGGATTTCCCTGGAAATCCCGACAGGATTTCCCTGGAAATCCCGACAGGATTTCCCTGGAAATCCCGACAGGATTTCCCTGGAAATCCCGACAGGATTTCCCTGGAAATCCCGACAGGATTTCGCTGGAAATCCCGACAGGATTTCCCTGGAAATCCCGACAGGATTTCCCTGGAAATCCCGACAGGATTTCCCTGGAAATCCCGACAGGATTTCCCTGGAAATCCCGACAGGATTTCCCTGGAAATCCCGACAGGATTTCCCTGGAAATCCCGACAGGATTTCCCTGGAAATCCCGACAGGATTTCCCTGGAAATCCCGACAGGATTTCCCTGGAAATCCCGACAGGATTTCCCTGGAAATCCCGACAGGATTTCCCTGGAAATCCCGACAGGATTTCCCTGGAAATCCCGACAGGATTTCTCTGGAAATCCCGACAGGATTTCCCTGGAAACCTCGACAGGATTTCCCTGGAAACCTCGACAGGATTTCCCTGGAAATCCCGACAGGATTTCCCTGGAAATCCCGACAGGATTTCCCTGGAAATCCCGACAGGATTTCCCTGGAAATCCCGACAGGATTTCCCTGGAAATCCCGACAGGATTTCGCTGGAAATTCCAGACAGGATTTCGCTGGAAATCCCGACAGTATTTCGCTGGAAATCCCAACAGGTTTTCCCCGGAAATCCCGACCGAATTCCGCTGGAAATCCCGACAGGATTTTCTTTGAAATCCCGACAGGATTTTCCTGGAAATCCCGACAGGATTTTCCTGGAAATCCTGACAGGATTTTCCTGGAAATCCTGACAGGATTTTCCTGGAAATCCCGACAGGATTTTCCTGGAAATCCCGACAGGATTTTCCTGGAAATCCCGACAGGATTTTCCTGGAAATCCCGACAGGATTTTCCTGGAAATCCCGACAGGATTTTCCTGGAAATCCCGACAGGATTTCCCTGGATATCCCGACAGGATTTTCCTGGATATCCCGACAGGATTTCCCTGGAAATCCCGACAGGATTTCCTTGGAATTCCCGACAGAATTTCGCTGGAACTCCCGACTGGATTTCCCTGGAAATCCCGACAGGATTTCCCTGGAAATCCCGACAGGATTTCCCTGGAAATCCCGACAGGATTTCCCTGGAAATCCCGACAGGGTTTTCCTGGAAATCCCGACAGGATTTCCCTGGAAATCCCGACAGGATTTCCCTGGAAATCCCGACAGGATTTCCCTGGAAATCCCGACAGGATTTCCCTGGAAATCCCGACAGGATTTCGCTGGAAATTCTAAACAGGATTTCGCTGGAAATCCCGAGAGTATTTCGCTGGAAATCCCGACAGGTTTTCCCCGACAAGATTTCACTGGAAATCTCCACAGTTTCATTAGAAATCTCGAAGGGATTTTACTGAACATACTGAGATGATTTCACTGAAAATCCTGCTATTATTGTTGGCGATGATTTGAGGATTTCACTGGGCATCCTTTTGTTGGATTCTACTACAAAGCTGTATGGCTTCACTTAGAAATCCATCGACAAATTCAGTGGAAACTCTGTGAGGAACGCACTCATAATTTTCGGAAGATTTCACTAGTTATCCGGAGAGGAAATTGCACCACAAACTCTGTTTAGTTTTGCTAGTGTTTTTTTCTTGGAGGATTGCTTAAGTAATTCTTTGAAAGTTTTTATCATAAATACATGTTGTGAGGATACCATGGGATACCGCTACTAAGATCTGATATTTGTTGCCACAAACTTTCATATTTCGTCCAGTATGGGTCGTCATTGTTCAAATCAAGTAAATAAGAAATAGTGTTTGAAACTTTGTACTTCTCATAAGTAAATTTCTTTGTTGCAACTGTTGCTATCTTATCTGTTGCTTTATTGGCCATATGCCACAGTAGTGATAATTGCATTAGATACACCTGCTAAACGCCGCCGTAATAGTTTATCATCAATTACACTTCAGTCCAATGCCCGTAGTTAACGCCTCTAATAGGCGCTTCCACCCCAGGAAAGGGAGGTGCAAATTTAATAAATGGTTCCTGAGATCATGTTTCGCGTGCACATTGGTCGGAGATCGGTTGTCGTGGTCGTCGGCCGTCAATAGGAAATCAGCAATGAAGATAAAATTTTCTCCAATTTACAACTCTTGCAGCTTTCGTTGGATGCAATGCAATGCTAGATGAAATGTATCTTTTTTCCTCGTTGCCAAGTGCCGAGTGTAATGGAAGTAGCACTTGTCGGCGGCGGTAGTATAAGAAGGCATCCGATAGCGACCAGATGGAAAGTTATGTTAATTTACGTGGCATAATATTTGCCAATTATGAAAATTTTACTCGAGACAAATCACGGAATCATGGCGGTAGCTGTTGAGAAAGAGATAAGGAGGAAACGGGACTGGTATAAGCAGCTACATATCAGATGGTAGTAGCAAACGAGGGGCGATTGTACGTACGGTATGGTAATAGACGTAGCGACATTGTACCTGTTGTGTCTTGAAGAAGGCAGATGGTAATCGGTTAGGGGAAGTCGAGAAAACGGCGGTCATGTTGAACTTGTAGTTTGGATTAACTGTGGTAGCAACTCAGAGCAGAGTCTCCGAGTATGTAGGACGTTGACGACGGTGAAATCGGAACTAATCGTGTGTGTAAGATAAACATTTTTGAGAAAATGCCTAGGAACATGCATACGTGATTAACTCTCCGTCTGTCCAACCGAGATTCGAATGTTTGACAAGCTTCGAGGCAATTATCCACTTTATTGCACAATCTCCACTAGTGAATCGGGATAGTGAAGGCCTCTTGAATTTACAACCCATCCATCGGGAGGACGTCGGTGTCACATTTGTCAAATTTTAATTACCTCGGTCATCGATAAATCTTCATTAGGACTCCGAGAGCGACCAATCTCACGCGCTTGCATCCGCGCCACGAATGTTGAGTTGCATGCTGCGGCGTGCCGTGAAACATGATACACATTACAGCATTGCGAAAAATGTCGTGCGGAGGCCCTTCGCACCTGGATCGCGCGCAGATCAACCACCGACGAAATCCCATAGCGGGCAGCAGCAACAGCAGTTCGTGCCCGTTGAGCTGCGATTAACACACACGCGCGTTTTGATTCACGAAATCGAAGCGATTAAAATCATGCTTTTTTATGCAATAATGCACTCCGCAGAGGCTTCGCATAAAATTAACTGCACCACACCACGCCAGATGGCAGGTCTTTGTCATACAACTCAAGCCTAAAGGTAGAGACACTAGAGCAGACTGTGGTCGCCAAGTTAGATAAAATCATCGTTTATGCTGCTCGCAGGCAGTTGAGCAACGACTCCGGAGATAATCTACGAAGGCTTGAGGTGTTGGAGGTAACTTCCACGGAGTCAGAAGCAGAGCGAACATTGTGCAATGACACACATTGACTCCGAAGTGAGCTGCTGCACTTGTGGACCCCCGTGAAAGAAAGAAAACCCAAGTGGTACGTTCTGCACAGGAGGAAGAAATGAGAATGGTCTAGGATGCCATCCCAGGTCGCGACAAGTCCCGAACCAGAGGCGAATAATTAATTTTATTACCCGCTGCTAACTGGAATCTATCGGCAAGTTTATGAACCTTTTAGGCGCATAATTGTCCCCATGGCTTCAGCTGCACCAGCGTCAGCAGCAGCAGCAGCTAATTAATGCTGTGTGGGCTGCAACAACGTCGTCCGTCGTGGCACGGATAGGGCCAAACCTTTCACATGTTGAGGGCACCAGCAATTAATCACTGTGCCGGTTTATGTGCGATGATGGCGGTAGTGACTGCAACGATACCAGAGGCTACAAAGAAAGAGGCAAGTCGACAATGGATGCTGGTGAAAAACACGAGTCCATATTTTGTCAACTTGGAGATACCTTCATTTGCGCTGTCGTTTCTTTGGAATTTATTTCATTGAAGCTTTCAGTAGTAGATCGACAGCGCAAAGTAGAATTTGATTTCAGGGAAATCCTCTTAGGATTTCCAGGGAAATCCTCTTAGGATTTCCAGGGAAATCCTCTTAGGATTTCCAGGGAAATCCTCTTAGGATTTCCAGGGAAATCCTCTTAGGATTTCCAGGGAAATCCTCTCAGGATTTCCAGGGAAATCCTCTCAGGATTTCCAGGGAAATCCTCTCAGGATTTCCAGGGAAATCCTCTCAGGATTTCCAGGGAAATCCTCTCAGGATTTCCAGGGAAATCCTCTCAGGATTTCCAGGGAAATCCTCTCAGGATTTCCAGGGAAATCCTCTCAGGATTTCCAGGGAAATCCTCTCAGGATTTCCAGGGAAATCCTCTCAGGATTTCCAGGGAAATCCTCTCAGGATTTCCAGGGAAATCCTCTCAGGATTTCCAGGGAAATCCTCTCAGGATTTCCAGGGAAATCCTCTCAGGATTTCCAGGGAAATCCTCTCAGGATTTCCAGGGAAATCCTCTCAGGATTTCCAGGGAAATCCTCTCAGGATTTCCAGGGAAATCCTCTCAGGATTTCCAGGGAAATCCTCTCAGGATTTCCAGGGAAATCCTCTCAGGATTTCCAGGGAAATCCTCTCAGGATTTCCAGGGAAATCCTCTCAGGATTTCCAGGGAAATCCTCTCAGGATTTCCAGGGAAATCCTCTCAGGATTTCCAGGGAAATCCTCTCAGGATTTCCAGGGAAATCCTCTCAGGATTTCCAGGGAAATCCTCTCAGGATTTCCAGGGAAATCCTCTCAGGATTTCCAGGGAAATCCTCTCAGGATTTCCAGGGAAATCCTCTCAGGATTTCCAGGGAAATCCTCTCAGGATTTCCAGGGAAATCCTCTCAGGATTTCCAGGGAAATCCTCTCAGGATTTCCAGGGAAATCCTCTCAGGATTTCCAGGGAAATCCTCTCAGGATTTCCAGGGAAATCCTCTCAGGATTTCCAGGGAAATCCTCTCAGGATTTCCAGGGAAATCCTCTCAGGATTTCCAGGGAAATCCTCTCAGGATTTCCAGGGAAATCCTCTCAGGATTTCCAGGGAAATCCTCTCAGGATTTCCAGGGAAATCCTCTCAGGATTTCCAGGGAAATCCTCTCAGGATTTCCAGGGAAATCCTCTCAGGATTTCCAGGGAAATCCTCTCAGGATTTCCAGGGAAATCCTCTCAGGATTTCCAGGGAAATCCTCTCAGGATTTCCAGGGAAATCCTCTTAGAATTTCCAGGGAAATCCTCTTAGAATTTCCAGGGAAATCCTCTCAGGATTTCCAGGGAAATCCTTTTAGGATTTCCAGGGAAATCCTCTTAGAATTTCCAGGGAAATCCTCTTAGAATTTCCAGGGAAACCCTTTTAGGATTTCCAGGGAAATCCTCTTAGGATTTCCAGGGAAATCCTCTTAGGATTTCCAGGGAAATCCTCTTAGGATTTCCAGGGAAATCCTCTTAGGATTTCCAGGGAAATCCTCTTAGGATTTCCAGGGAAATCCTCTTAGGATTTCCAGGGAAATCCTCTTAGGATTTCCAGGGAAATCCTCTTAGGATTTCCAGGGAAATCCTCTCAGGATTTCCAGGGAAATCCTCTCAGGATTTCCAGGGAAATCCTCTCAGGATTTCCAGGGAAATCCTCTCAGGATTTCCAGGGAAATCCTCTCAGGATTTCCAGGGAAATCCTCTCAGGATTTCCAGGGAAATCCTCTCAGGATTTCCAGGGAAATCCTCTCAGGATTTCCAGGGAAATCCTCTCAGGATTTCCAGGGAAATCCTCTCAGGATTTCCAGGGAAATCCTCTCAGGATTTCCAGGGAAATCCTCTCAGGATTTCCAGGGAAATCCTCTCAGGATTTCCAGGGAAATCCTCTCAGGATTTCCAGGGAAATCCTCTTAGGATTTCCAGGGAAATCCTCTTAGGATTTCCAGGGAAATCCTCTCAGGATTTCCAGGGAAATCCTCTCAGGATTTCCAGGGAAATCCTCTCAGGATTTCCAGGGAAATCCTCTCAGGATTTCCAGGGAAATCCTCTCAGGATTTCCAGGGAAATCCTCTCAGGATTTCCAGGGAAATCCTCTCAGGATTTCCAGGGAAATCCTCTCAGGATTTCCAGGGAAATCCTCTCAGGATTTCCAGGGAAATCCTCTCAGGATTTCTCAGGGAAATCCTCTCAGGATTTCCAGGGAAATCCTCTCAGGATTTCCAGGGAAATCCTCTCAGGATTTCCAGGGAAATCCTCTCAGGATTTCCAGGGAAATCCTCTCAGGATTTCCAGGGAAATCCTCTCAGGATTTCCAGGGAAATCCTCTCAGGATTTCCAGGGAAATCCTCTCAGGATTTCCAGGGAAATCCTCTCAGGATTTCCAGGGAAATCCTCTCAGGATTTCCAGGGAAATCCTCTCAGGATTTCCAGGGAAATCCTCTCAGGATTTCCAGGGAAATCCTCTCAGGATTTCCAGGGAAATCCTCTCAGGATTTCCAGGGAAATCCTCTCAGGATTTCCAGGGAAATCCTCTCAGGATTTCCAGGGAAATCCTCTCAGGATTTCCAGGGAAATCCTCTCAGGATTTCCAGGGAAATCCTCTCAGGATTTCTCAGGGAAATCCTCTCAGGATTTCCAGGGAAATCCTCTCAGGATTTCCAGGGAAATCCTCTCAGGATTTCCAGGGAAATCCTCTCAGGATTTCCAGGGAAATCCTCTCAGGATTTCCAGGGAAATCCTCTCAGGATTTCCAGGGAAATCCTCTCAGGATTTCCAGGGAAATCCTCTCAGGATTTCCAGGGAAATCCTCTCAGGATTTCCAGGGAAATCCTCTCAGGATTTCCAGGGAAATCCTCTCAGGATTTCCAGGGAAATCCTCTCAGGATTTCCAGGGAAATCCTCTCAGGATTTCCAGGGAAATCCTCTCAGGATTTCCAGGGAAATCCTCTCAGGATTTCCAGGGAAATCCTCTCAGGATTTCCAGGGAAATCCTCTCAGGATTTCCAGGGAAATCCTCTCAGGATTTCCAGGGAAATCCTCTCAGGATTTCCAGGGAAATCCTCTCAGGATTTCCAGGGAAATCCTCTCAGGATTTCCAGGGAAATCCTCTCAGGATTTCCAGGGAAATCCTCTCAGGATTTCCAGGGAAATCCTCTCAGGATTTCCAGGAAAATCCTCTCAGGATTTCCAGGGAAATCCTCTCAGGATTTCCAGGGAAATCCTCTCAGGATTTCCAGGGAAATCCTCTCAGGATTTCCAGGGAAATCCTCTCAGGATTTCCAGGGAAATCCTCTCAGGATTTCCAGGGAAATCCTCTCAGGATTTCCAGGGAAATCCTCTCAGGATTTCCAGGGAAATCCTCTCAGGATTTCCAGGGAAATCCTCTTATACAATCCTCTCAGGATTTCCAGGACAATCCTCTCAGGATTATCAGGACAATTTTCTCAGGATTTCCAGGACAATCCTCTCAGGATTTCCAGGACAATCCTCAGGATCCTCTCAAGATTTCCAGGAAAAATCTCACAGGGTTCTAGGGAAATCCTCATAGGATTTCTAGCGAAATCATCGGATCTAGGGATATTTTTACAGGATTTCTATGAGTATGTTTGGATTTCCTTTGTACTCAGGACTTCTTGTAAAATCCACATGCAGATCCCAGAAGCCACCAACATCGTTGGCGCGCGACAATGCCACCCAACTGATGACGGAAGCCCAGCTAGCCGCGCGCGCGGAGTGTCACTTCAGTAGTGCATATGTGTGACAGTGGCTGACAACGGGGTTGACATTTTACAACAGGGTACTTAAACCGCGCGCTCATGGAGCCCAAAACTAATAAAACTCTGGGGGAAAGTTTCAGCTCACTTTAACGGCACCAATAAGTTGGCGCTAGCACTGCAACTGGCTGCACTTCTTGCTGTACCGTTGCGTTGTCGTGCAGCATCAAAGCCAGCCCATTTAACTATCAAACAAAACGCTCTGTGCGCTGGACTGAGCTGCAACGGGCGGTGGTTGGTGGCGTTGTTGGGTGATACAATAAAAACACTCATACGGATGACACTTATATGCGCCATTCCGCGCAAACATGCAACTGCAGCAGGTGGGTTCGGTGAATGGAGAGTAAAAATGAGCCAAAGGTGGCTAGAGAGAGCGGTAGCCATGAAAGAGCCTAGTTGTCGATGCAACACCAAAGACCGACCGTATTTCCAGGTGGTGCAGTGTGGTTGTTTGCTGGGTGAAGAAATTTCAATAACAAAGCCCGGGCTCGGAGTGATTGAGATATACAAATGCAGATAGTTTCGCAAATATAATGGAACAGGCCAACCAACGGGGGTTTATGTGACATATAAAATATACTGCTTTGCATTCACAAATCGTAAAGCTGAAATTTAATAAGTTACTGCCGCCTTTAGAAGTAGTACATACAAAGCAGCTAGCAAAATTGATTTATGTGGCTGTAAATCAATTATGTTTTCCTGAAAAGTACTCACGAGGTGACTGGTTACAGAGCAGTAGGTTGCAGAATGACAAGATAACTTGAACATATGTGGTCTAATTCAAAATGTTATCATAATTTACATAAACCCGTCAAGTGAAAATCTCGAAACATCGTCATAGTAATAAATTGTTATTATTACATAGGTATCATCAAACTTTTCAATTTTATAAACATTTTTTGAACATTTTCTGCGATAGTAATGATTGAGATTGAACACGGACAAATAATTATTATAAGAACATTATTATTCATATTTTCAGCCCCTATTATTCATTTCATCGAAACACTGAGAAGTTTTCTATTTAAGTGTTTGTCACCAGGTTTGGCGCCTTCTATATTGGATGTGGAGAGTTACGTAACTAAACCCAACGTACTAAACCCAATTTATATCTACTTTTCATATTGTAGATCATATGCAGGAAAAGTAAGATCCACGTTGAAAGACGCAGGAAGGAGGCGTTTCTTAAACTGAACTCAAGACCATCTGCACACGCAATCCAGAAGTGGTTTCCATCAATTTCTAATATTGAAAGCCTACATCTAGCTGGTTGTCCCTTTCCCCACAAAACGTCACTTCGCCGTTACTAATGATTGACATCTTTCTGTCGGTGCTGGTACTACTATGTACCTTATGCAACTCCCTGCGGGCTTCATACACCACACCAGAGCGAAGATTGGCAACCGGGTTGCGACTTTGTCTGCCGGAGTAGCACACGGGTATCATAAATCTGCTATAATTGATACATTTCCCGTGAGGCTTCCAGCACAAAACCGACAGCCAGTGAGCCAGTCAGCAAACCGCGCACGACGGACGACCAATCTGCGAATGATGACGGAAGCCCCCTAATGCTGTTCGTTCTCCTCTAGGCGTGCGCACCCCGCATTCCACCGCATCTCGCCGCCCACGGCATGCAGGGTCTTAGAAAAAAAAACCCCAACTTACCCATTGACACAGAAGACGTGAGACGTGCACTTGGGAGCACCCGAGCACGTCAACAGCAAATCCGCCAAGCGACCCACAAAGCCCCGGCCGGGAGAGCGTGATTTATTGTTGGACGAGCGAGGGTCTTACGTAATGTTTGGGCTTCTGCAGAAATCCACAAAAAAAATGAAAGAACAGCAACATATGTTGACAGCGACTTCGAGGTGGACTGACGTGAGTTAGCTGAAACATTTGTTTCATGGAAATAATTGCGGTTCTGACCTCGCACTTGGGTCTCCATCAGATCGGTTCAAAATCATCGGTCGTAAATCTCTTTGTCTTCAATAGCCGGAGTTAATCCTTTTTTTGTTGCGGTTGAACATTCCTTTCGATTATTACCTAATTCAGGCGACCGTAAAAGGGCAAGGTTCTGGGCTTGTTGATCGCGGATAGTGAAACAAAACGATCATCACTTTGGGTTTGGTAGGTACCTATCACGGATCGTGAGCCCCCTGCTGAAGAGCCGCTATGGCTGCAGTAAACTTGAGATGTAGGATGGTGCACAAACAATAGCACTCCCATCAAGCTTCCAGCACCAGCGAGCCCTTCCCATCTAGAGCATAGTTAGAGCGGGCAAGGGCTCGATACTTAGTAGCAACACGGTGCTACCATGTTACCGTGGATTGCAGGGCTGGTGGCGAGATATTTGATTGTGACTACTTAATCCCCTCAGGATTTCCAGCAATATCCTCGCAAGATTTCCAGAGAAATCTTCGAAGTATCCAACGAAATTCTAACAGAATTTCCAGCGAAATCCTCATAGAATTTCCAGCGAAATCCTTACAGGATTTTCAGCGAAATCCTTGCAGGATTTCCAGCGAAATCCTTGCAGAAACTCATCTCAAAATTTCTATTCAAAGTCAGTGGAGAATCCGGATTAAGTGGAAAACACTTTCCGCATTCTGAGGAAATCTTTTCCCGATTTTGCGAAGGATTTTCTCTGGATTTTACGGAAAATCCTCTCCGGTTTCTGTGGAGAATACTCTCCAAATTTTGTGGAGATTTCTCTCCAGATTTGGTGGAGAACCGTCTTTATCGTCTTCAGGCCCCCTGATGCTCCTCGACAGATTCTGTGCAGAATCATCTTTAAATTCCTTGGAGAATCCTCTTATGATTCCTATCAAGTTTGGAAGAGAATCCTTTAAAATTATGTGTAAAATCCACTCCTAATTCTGAGATGAATCTTCTGGACTCTATGGAGAATCCTCTCCAAATTCGAAAGACAGAAATCTTTTCGTATTGAGTGGAAAATCCACTCCGAATTCTGTGAAGAATCTCCCGGATTCTGTGGAGAATCCTCTCCGTGTTTTGTAGAGAATCCTCTCCCAATTTTGTCGAGATAGCTTTAGATTTTGTGGAGAATCGTCTCTAGATTCTGTAATGAATCCTCTTCAGATTCTACAGAGAATTCTCAGAATGTCTAGAAGTACCGTGAACCGGATCGTGCGGAAAATCATTTCTCAATGCTGAGGAGAATCTTTTTCAGACTCTATGGAGAGTTCTCTCCGGTTTATGTGGAGAATCCTTTCAAAATTTTAATAGAGGATCTTCTCGGATTCCGTAGAAAGCTTCTTCAGATTCTGAGAAGAATTTTTCACGGATTCAGCGGACAATCCTCTCTGGACTTTGTGAAGAGTCACTCAATTTCTTGGGTTTGTGCACACGTAAGAACTATTTACACCCACGAGACGCGACAACGAGAACGGACACAACACGTTTTGTTCTTACTAACGATTAAAAAGGATTAATAATTACCTTTTTTGCCGACCGGTTTCGGGCTCGACGCAGCCCATCGACGGGACGATGTCCGACTAATTACACTAGTAGAACTAGTGTAATTAGTCGGACATCGTCCCGTCGATGGGCTGCGTCGAGCCCGAAACCGGTCGGCAAAAAAGGTAATTATTAATCCTTTTTAATCGTTAGTAAGAACAAAACGTGTTGTGTCCGTTCTCGTTGTCGCGTCTCGTGGGTGTTTGTGAAGAGTCCTTTCAAAATGCTATAGAGAATCCTCACGGTTTATGTGGAGAATCATTTTTGAATGTTTTGAAGAATTCTCTAGCTATCCACTGTGGAGCTTCTTCTCCACAAAATCTGTTATGGATTCTACAGAGAATGTCATCCGGATTGTGTAAAAATCATCTCCAGATTGTGACAAATCCTCATTGAATTCTTCCGGATTGTGCGAAAATTTCTTCCGAATTCTGAGAAGCTATCGATTCAGTGTATCGACAGTCCAATTTCGCAATGAATTTTCTTCAGAATCTGAGGAGCGTACTCCTTAGATTCTGTGGAGAATACTCAGTAAGTTCCTTTGGGGAATCCTTTTTAGATTTTGTAGAGAATTCTCTTTAGATTCTGTGGGGAATCCAATGCAGATTCTGCGAATAATTCTCTCTGGACTCTGTGGAGAATGTTCTCAAAATGTTATAGAGAATCCTTATGGTTTCTGTGGAAAATCCTCTATAGATACTGTAGGAATCCCCACCGGATTGTGTGAAAAGTTATCTCCAGATTCTGTCGAGAGTACTCTCCGGTTTTTGTAGAAAATCCTCATTGAATTCTTCCGGATTGTGCGAAAATTTCCTGCGAATTCTGATAAGAATCATTTACCGATTCTGTGTAGGGTTTTCTCCGGACCTAGCAAATAATCTTTCCCGGATTCTGTGGATAATGCTCTCTAAATCGAGCCTTCCAAATAAACGAATAAGTAAAAAAAAAAATGCTCTCTAAATTTTATAGAGATCCTCTTTATTTTATATAGGTTACTTTGAATATCATCCTTGCATTCTGTTGAGAAACCTTTTTGGATCCGGTGAAACTCACTGGATAAACTTCCTGAACTCATTCAAGTAACTTTCCCCAAAAGTACCGTGGAGAATCTTCCTTGAAAAACTCCCCGAGGGAACTCTACGGAGGAACTCTCTTGAGGAATTCTATGGAGAAACACTCTAGATAAACTCTCTGGAGAAATTCCACAGAGAAACTATCTAGAAAAACTCCCTGGAGTAACTCTCTAGAAGAGCTCGGTGAAGTAATTCTCTGGAAGAATTCCTGGAGAAAATTCTTAAAAGAACTTCAGGAGGAACCTAAGAAAAGTTCCTTGGAAGAACTCTCTTGAGGGAACTCGTTGGAGAAACTCAATGCATACACTTCTTGGAGGAACTTATTGAACGAATTTATCGGATGAACTCATTTAAGGAACCAATCGAAAGAACTCTTCGAATGAACACCCTGGATGAACTCTTAGAAGGAATTACCTGAGGGAACTCACTGTAGACACTCTATGTTGAAACCTTTCAGAGAACTTCCCCCAGGAGCTCCGTGCAGAATCTGCTTTGATGAATTCCCCGGGAATTTTCCACGAAAGAACTTCCTGAAGGAATTCTCAAGAGGCAATCCCTACAAAGCTTACTCTTGGAAATTCACAAGAAATTATCCCTGGTAAACTTCTACGAGGAGGTTCATGAAGTTGTTCCTTCCGGAGCTCCTGTTGCAAGGAAGTTTTTCTAAAGAGTTCCTTCGAGGAATATCTCTAACGGAAACGGGATCCCTCCAGGGAGTTCCTCCGAAATTACACGGAGATTCTGTAGGAAGAGGACTCCTTCAAAAATGTCTTCAAGGACGTCCTCTAAAAATTTACTTCATGGAGTTCCTTCAGTAAATTTCTCGAAAGAGCACATGCAGAGAGCTCCTTTAAGGAGTTACTTCAGGAAATTCCTTCAGAGATTTCTTCAGTATATCTTCCAGGGAGATTTTCACTGGATTTTTTTCCGGGAAGGAAAATTCTCCACGGAGCTTCATCGAAGAGTTTTTTTCTTAGGGATTACGTCAGGGAGTTTCTCCAGTGAGTTCCTTCTGGCAATTACTCTGAAGAGTTCCTTCCGAAGAATTCCCCTCTGTGTGCTTCCCCAAAGAGTTCCTCCAAGCGGTACATAATGGAGTTCGCGAGGGATTTCTCTCCAGAGAACTTCCCTCTTGGAAGTTCCATGAAAGATTTCTTCCAGGTTGTTTCTCCAGGAAGTTGTTTCAAAAAGTTTCTCCTGAAGTTACTGCTTAAAGTTCCTTCGAGGGTTCTTCTAAAAAAGTTCTTTCTGGAGGTTCTCCAAAAAATTCATCTAGAAAGTTTCTTTAGAGAGTTCATCTAGGAGATTCCTCTTTGGAGTGCTTCTAAGAAGATTCCCCATCGAGCTTCTTCGGGAAGTTTCTTTTACCCTTCAGGACGTGCTCCGTTGTCACAAGTTCAGCACTACCAAGCTCGTCGTATACAGCGCAAGTTTTAGGAAAATCGCGCCTCCTGAAATGTTATGAAGTTCTTTTAGAAAGTTTCTCCACTGGATTCCCCCAGGAAATTCCTCGGAAGAGTTTCAGGGAGTTCCTTCGATGAATTCTTGCAAAGAGCTCTCTCAAGGTGTTCCTCCAAAAAGTGCATCCTTTGAGTTCCTGCAGGAAGCTTCCTATTTGGAGTTCCTCAAAATATTTCTTTCACGGTATTTCTTTAGGGAGTGGTTCCGAGGACGAGGACCTATTCCTGAAGTTACTCCACTTCATAAGTTTCTTTTGGGATTCTTCTTAGAATTTCCTCCTTGAGCTCCTCCTCAAGGAAGTTCCTATAGGGAGTTCATTCACGGTATTCTTTTAGTGAGTACCTCCAGGGAGTTCCTCTAGAGAGTAACTCCAAGATTTCCTCCAATGAGTTCCCCCAATGAGCTCCGCCAAGAAGTTCCTCCAAAAAGTGTATGCTTTGAGTATCTCTAGCGAGTTCCCTCAAGGGACTTGCACTAAAGATATCTTTCTGAGTGTTCTCCCATGGAATTGTTTCAAGGAGTTTCTCTTGGAGTTACTCCGTAAAGTTCCTGCTGAGGTTCTTCTAAGAATCCTAGAAAGTTACTCCAAGGAGTTCCTCCAGAGAATATCTCCAGATAGTTCATCAGCGTGTTATCCTACAGAATTCGTCTACCTACAGAGTTCCTCAGTGAAGTTCCCTTTGACAAGGAAGATTCCCCACAGTGCTTCTCCGAGGAGTTATTTGAGGAAGTTCCTTCAGGAACTTCCCGAGGGAGCTTTTCTAGGAAATGCCTTCTAGGAATTCCTTAAGGAAATTCCACCAGGTATTTCCCTTCGTGAGTTTCTCCGAGAAATTCTTCAATTCTTCAAAGGAGATTCTCTACGGAGCTCCTGGGGGAAGTTCTCCAAAAGGTTTGGACTGATAGTCTCTATAGTGAATTCTCTCAGGTAATTCCTCCGAAGCGTTCATCCAAGGTGTTTATTCGGACTTGTTGCAATAAGTTCCTCCAGGAGTTTCACCAGAGAGTTCCTCTAGCGAGTTACTCCAACACGCGAAAAAAACCGTAAATTTTTATTTACAGATATTCCCCTAACAAGCCCAGGTTAATCATCATGAAAAAATCCGTTCTGATAAACGTGAACAAACAAACGCAAGTATGAGAACAAGCAAATATACACCGTGAACTGGAACTAGTTCCAGCTGTCGATATGGGCGTTCTAGAAACCGTGATATTTAGTTCACGGTGTACATTTCTGATTGTTGTTATCGTTGCTATGCATAGTTCCCGTTTGTTCCCGTTGCCGTGACTGAGAGTTCACGTATATTGGAACGGATTTTTTTGCGTGAAGAAGGAGTTCTTCTAAATAATTTCTCTCGAGAATTTCTCCAGAGAGTTCACCTAGCGTGTTTTACTGTTTTCCCATAGAATTCATCTAGAGTGTTCCTCCGTTCAAGTCCTTTGAGGATTTTTTCAATGAAGATTTCCCTCGATGCTTCCCCGGAGAGTTACTTCAAGTAGTTCCTTCAGGACATTTCCCGAGGGAGCTCCTCTAAGGAATTCCTTCAAGGAATTGCTTCAAGAAGTTCCACCAGGGATTTCCTCTTGAGAATTCCTTCAGGAAGTTCTTTCGTGGAAATTGCCCGGGGAATTCATCAAAGCAGATTCTGCACGGAGCTCCTGGGCTGGGGGAAGTTCTCTGAGAGGTTTCAACATAGAGTCTCTACAGTGAGTTCCCTCAGGTAATTCCTTCTAAGAGTTCATCCAGGGTGTTCATTCGAAGAGTTCTTTCGATTGGTTCCTTAAATTAGTTCCTCCAAGGAGCTCCTTCAAGAAATGCTTCCTAGCCTAGAAGTGTATACAAGGAGTTTCCCTAGCGAGTTCCCTTAAGAGAGTTGCTAAAATCTTTCATGGTTGAAAGTACAGTTTTTTTTTTCCAAGGAGTTTCGCGAGAAGTTTTTCCGTAGAGTTGCTCCTGTGGTTCTTCTAAGAGTTTTCTCCAGGGAGTTCCTCTAGCAAGTTTCTTTAGAGAATTTCTCCATAGAGTTTATCAGGAGTGTTTCTATATAGAATTCCTCTAGAAAGTTCCTCCGTGGAGTTCCCTCGGGTAGTTTTTCAAAGAAGATACTCCACGGTCTGTCTACTTTAAGGAGTTCCTTCAGGAAGTTTCCTATTCAATCTCTTCTAGGTAATTCCTTCAGAAAGTTCCATCAGGGATTTCCTCTTGAGAGTTCCTCCAGAGAATTCTTCTGTGAAGTTTCGCCACGAGGTTTCAACAGAGAGTCTCTACAATGAGTTCGCTCAGGTAATTCCTCCGAAGAGTTCCTCCGATAAATTCGTTCAATAAGTTCCTCCAAGAAGGTTCTCTAAGAAGTGTATGCATTGAGTTTCTCCAGCGAGTTCCCTCAAGGGAGTTGCTTCAAGGAGCTTTTCTTGGAGTTATTCCGTAAAGTTCCTCCTGAAGTTCTTTTAAGAGCTTTCTCCAGGAATTCTTCCAAAGAATTACTTCAGTGAGCCCTTCTAGAGAGTTACTTCAGGGAGTGCCTCTAGATAGTTTCTCTTGGGAATTTCTCCATAGAGTTTATCTAGAGTGTTTCTCCATAGAATTCCTCAATAGAGTTCCTCCGTGAAGTTCCCTCGGGGAGGTTTCTCAACAGAATGCAAGGATGATATTCAAAGTAATCTCTATAAAATAAAGAGGATTCTTTATAAAATTCAGAGAGGATTATCTACCCAAGCAACACACTTGTTATATAATATTTCAACACAATGTTAGAATTACGTCAAATAAACTTATATACAACCAAAACTTGCGCTGTCGTAACTCTATTATAACATGTGTGTTTCTTGGGTAAGGAATCCGGAAAAGATTATTCGCTAGGTCCGGAGAAAACTCTACATAGAATCGGTAAATGACTCTTAAAAGAATTCGGAGGGAATTTTCACACAATCTGGAAGAATTCAATGAGGATTTTTTGACAAAAACCGGAGAGTACTCTCGACAGAATCCGGAGATGATTTTTCACACAATGAGGTGGGGGTTCTCTACAGAATCTATAGGGGATTTTCCACAGAAATCGTGAGAATTCTCTATAACAGTTTGAGAAGATTCTCCACAGAGTCCAGAGGGAATTATTCTCTGAATCCGTCTCCAAAGAATCTGGAGAAAATCTCCGCTTAAGCTGGATAGAAACGAGAAAGGATACTCCGCACAATCCGGAACAATTTCAGAGAGGAAGCGAAAATGATCCCCAACAGTAGCCGAGGATGATTCTGAACAAAACCCGCTGATGATCCTCTTTAGAATCTGCAATGGATTTCCCACAGAATCTTAAGAGAATGGATTCTTTACAAAATCTAAAAAAGGATTCCCCAAAGGATCTCACTGAGGATTCTCCACAAAATCTGAGGAGTACGCTCCTCAGAATCTGAAGAAAATTCTCCACAGAACCCGGGAGGATTGTCAATACACTGAATCGATAAATTATACTTCTCAGAATTCGGAGAAATTTTCGCACAATCCGGAAGAATTCAATGAGGACTTATTACGAAAACCGGAGAGTATT
The DNA here is from genome assembly GCF_035046485.1 of Aedes albopictus. Taxonomy (NCBI): domain Eukaryota; kingdom Metazoa; phylum Arthropoda; class Insecta; order Diptera; family Culicidae; genus Aedes; species Aedes albopictus. The sequence goes on from NC_085137.1 coordinate 24,275,498, forward strand.
CTCAACAGAATCTGGAGATGATTTTTACACAATCCGGATGGCATTCTCTGTAGAGTCTATAAGATATTTTGTGGAGAAGATTTTCCACAGTGGATCGCTAGAAGATTCTTCAAAGCGTTTAAAAATGATTCTCCACATAAACCGTGAGGATTCTCTATAACATTTTGAAAGTACTCTCCACAAAGTCCAGAGAGGATTGTGCGCTGAATCCGTGAAAAATTTTCCTCAGAATCTGAAGAAGCTCTTTACAGAATCCGAGAAGATTCCCTATTAAAATTTTGAAAGGATTCTCCACATAAACCGGAGAGAACTCTCCATAGAGTCTGGAGAAGATTCTCCTCAGCATTGGGAAATGATTTTCCGCAGGATCCGGTTGTAATCTTCGCGGTACTTCCAGAGAATTTTCCGTAGAATCTAGAGCGATTTTCCACACAACCTGTAACGATCACATGAATCAAAGAGGATTCCGACAGCAGCCGCGATTATTCTAGAGGGGATTCTCCACAGAATTCGAAGAGATTCTCTATTGAAATTTTGAGAGAACAGAATCCGGAGAGAATTCGTCATAGAATCGGGAAAAAAAATTCTCTTCATCATTTGGAAATGATGTTCTGCACAATCAAGATGTAAAATTCACTGTTCTTTCAGACATTCAGAGGATCCTCCGCAGAATTTGAAGAGGATTCATCAGAGATCTAGAGAGGATTCTCCACAGAATCTGAAGAGAAATCTCCACAAAATATCGGAGAAGATTCTCTCAGTAGGAAGATCCTACATGTGGTTCTCCCCAGAATCTGGAAAGTTGTCTACTGATTCAGAGAAGATTCTCGTGAAAAACAAAATTCTCCACAGAATCCGAAGAGAACTCTTCTCTTCATAGTCTAGGGAAAAATTTTTTCTTAAGATTTGCAAATGATTTTCCGTACGACTCGGATGTAATCTTGACGGTACTCTCAGGCATGGAGAGGATTCTCTATAGATTTTGAAGAGTATTCATCACTAAAACTAGAGAGGTTTCTCCACAGAATCTAAAAATGACTCTCCACCAAATATGAAGAGGAATCTCCACAAAATTTCGGACGGGATTCTCTAAATAGGATACCCAACAGAATCTACATGCGATACTCCACAGACTTTGAAGAAGCACTCTATAGAATCCGAGAAGATTCTTCCAGGTACCTCCAGAGATTCAAAGGATTCTCCACAGAGTCTGAAGAAGATTCTCCACAGAACCTAAACAGGACTCTCCACCGAATCAGGAGAGAAATCTCCACAAAATTTGGAGGAAATTATCTAAATAGGATACCTAACATAATCTAAATGCGACTCTCCACAGAATCTGGAGAAGCTCTCTACTGAATTCGAGAAGGTTCTTGTAAAAAAATTGAGAGGACTCTCCACAGAATCCGGAGAGAACTTTCTCTTCATAGACTAGGGAAAATATTCTCCTAAACATGTGCAAATGATTTCCCGCACGACTCTGATGTAATGTTCAGGGTATTTTCAGAGATTCACAGGATTCTCCACGGAGTCTGAATACGATTCTCCATAAAACCTAAAGAGGACTCTCCGCCGAATCTGGAGAGGTATCTCCACAAAATTTGGAAAAGATTATCTAAATAGGATACCCAATAGAATCTAGAGACAATTCTCCACAGAATCTGAAGAGGAATCTCCACAAAATTTGAAGATGAGCCTCAAAATATGATACCCAACATACCAGAGGTGAGTCTCCTCAGAATAAGAAGAAGCTTTCTCATGAATCCGAGATGATTTATTAATTTTATGAGAGGATTCTCCACAGAATGCGGAGAGAACTTTTCATAGACTAGGGAGAACATTCTCCTCAGCATTTGGACATTATTTTCTGTAAGTCCTAACGGTACTTTCAGAGTTTCAGACATTCAGAAGATTCTCCTCAAAATCTGAAGAGGATTCATCAGAGAGGGTTCTCCAAAGAATCTAAAGAGGACTTCCCATCGAATCTGGAGACGAATCTCCACAAAATTTTTGAAAGGATTCTCTACAGAATTAGGAAAATTCATCTCAGACTTCAGAGAGTGGACTTTCCACACAACTCGTATGGATATTCTCCCGAATTCGGTAGACATCATGAAAGAGGATTCTCCTCGAATTTTGAAGATCATTCTACAGTCTCCACAGAATCAAGGAGGCTTAAAGACGATGACGAGAGTTAGGGAGAGAAATCTCCGCAACATTTGAGTCATGAGAGAATTCTTCACAAAATCGGGAAAGGCTTTTTCACACAAACAAGGGTCTCCACTTAATTTGGATACACATTTTGACATGATATTCACCAGAGAAAGTAGTACAACGGAATCTTTAGAGGATTTCCAACGGAATCATGGCACAATTCTTCAGAGAGGATTCTGCTTGCAATACAGTGAAGACTCTCCATGGAATTCGGGGAGAATTCTCAAGGTAATTCGAAAGGCAATCTCCGCAAAAGTCGGAGAGGTATCTGTACGTACTTCGACCAAAATTTTTCGTAGATTTTGTGAAAGATTCTGCATATTCGAATGAAGGTATGTGAGTTCAATAATTTTAAATCCTCCACAATCTTATTGTGGGACCGCTACCAGCCCTGCACGCCGACTGACAACAAAAGAACAACTCCTCGGGCGATTAGGTGCCGATGTATCTACCTCTTTTAGATCGATTCATTCAGCGGTGGCGGTTAGCCTGGCCGTAGTCTTCGAGTAGTGTGCTAATTTGAAGGTTACCAATTTGCCAACCCTTGCCCACCATGCACTGCGCTGCTGCTACTGAGCGATGCAATGTTGCAATGTTGCACTTTGTTAGAGTGGAAACAATGCAATTGCCACCGTCGCGCCGTTTTGTGGCTTGCTAGGTATGTCATAAACACACCATTATGGTGGAGGAACTTCCAGGGCACGCTATTATGATTGAACATGAACATGGTGGTAGTTGGAGGTATCTTTTGTGTGACTTCTGCGGCAAACCTATCGATGATTGCTGATTGTTGCACTGCGGGATGGGTAAATGTGAGGGAATGATTTTGCAGAATCGAAACGATTTTGTGTCAGAATGTCTGCCATTTGAATTCTTATCGAGTGGGATTGGATCTAGATTCAAAGTCACGTGGGAATTGGAACAGATGCAAGCTGGAAATAGAAGGCCGTTGAAGCAGAGATCAAGCTTAGTTAACTCAAAAACGTTATGGGAATCAATCCAAGCAACAACTTAGTTTTAAGGAGGTTCTACGAACCTTCATAAGACCTAAAATATGTTTTAGCGGTTTTAAGAACCTGCTTAAATCCCTTCTGTAATTTATACTTATTTTGAAATATTCAGTTCACCAAAAATCTGTAAGGTCTGAAATGCCAAAAGATAGTACAGTGAGCGTAGTAAAGTAGCAAACTTTCTTCAACGTTCCAATTTAGACGCCCAACGTCAATCCACCGAAGAAAGTTTACCGACCCGAACCTCAGTCTTTAACCGCGCCCTAAACAAGTCCATTTATTAACCCTAATTCAAGCACGAGTTCTTTCCTCCACTTCCTGTGGCGTGCGTGACTTTCTCGATGCCTCCGCCTCCTACATTACGGTAGGTGTGAATCACGCATGTGTTTCACAGAAACCCCTGCTGCTGCCCTCCGGCCAAGAGCGGAACTAACCACTCGGCGGAGGAAAGTTATTTTTCGGCAATCAACAATTTGGTTAGCTCATACAGACGCACGTTTACATCTTACATGCCGGGGCCGGTAGAGTGGGTGGACGACGAATGAGTTATTAATTTGATGTAAGGTTTGTGTAAAGCGGAAAATTACTACCGCGCGCGCGGCGAGTCGAAATCGGAGGAGTCCAATTGAGATAAATGTGCTACCAGGCGCCCAAAACACATGATGCGTGGTCGAGATCCGATTAAGCGATTTGCTATGGTGTGGCCATGGCCACGGAACAAGATGCTAGTGCTAACAAGGAGAAAACTTCGCCATTAAGCTTACATAAGAAGAAGAAACAGCGGGCGGGCGGCTGGCTGGGGGAGATCACGGCTTCCGAAAGGCTGCCCCAAACCCGATGCGAGGTGGTTTGTTGATTGGAACAAATTACTACCAATAAGATGTTCCCAGCGTGATGCCTCCCAGTTGGGAGGTCAGATAGTTAAAGACACACATCATATATCGTGTTAAGGTGCTTTAGGATTTTGGCGCTTCGAGATTGTTAATAATTTGGTGCTGAACATCACAAGACATGCTCAGTAGTCCTTAACCAGAGTTTCTACAACCTGGAAAATCTTGGAAAACCAGGAATTCTCAGGGAATTTTTATAACAAGGAAAAACTTGGAAAACTTAGAATTCTTGAATATTTAGGGAAATTATGAACATATGAAACATAAAACATTGGGGCATGTAAAAAAGCGAACTTTGCTTGTAGATCTACTCAGAAGAAAAGTCCACGGAGTTTGCTACATTTTTGGTATGAACTTCTTTCAACTTTCCGTAACTTGCGTGGTTGGCCACCACCACCAGTACTACGCTAATGCTGAGTACAAAAAACGATATTTTTTCTAATGTGTTGTATAAAAGGCAACAGTGCGATCACTCGAGGGTTCCCAAAAAAATATATTCCGGAAATAAAATAGGTTAAAATTTCCTATAAGTCTTGTAAAGATTTTGAGAACCGTTATAAACCCGAATATTTTTTTTTTTATTTTGGTTTTATGATGGTCGCAAGAACCTCTTCTAATGTATTTGACTAAGGATTTTTCCGGAAATTCCGTCAGAGTTTCTTTCTGGAGCTTCTTTAGAAATACCTCTGCGTGTAGAATAAACTTAAGCTAACATACACATAAATAAAAAAAGGAATACTTCCATGATTACCAAGATTTTTGAATTCCTTATGGAGATTCTTCCGGATTCCTATGGACATTTTTTTCCTCAATTTTTCATTGAGAATCCTAAATTCCGACCGATTTATTCTGGAATTTGTCACGAGAATCCTACAGAATGTCTTTCGTAGGATTTTCCGGTATTGCTCCCAGAGTCCTTCGTGGGATTTCCCCGGAGTTCTTCTTGCGTTTTCCTCAAAAGAAATTTTCGTGGAATTTCTTCCAGAATTTATCCTGAGATCTCCACAATAGTTTCTCTATAAATATCTATCAAACGTTGTTGCGGAATTTTTCCTAGAGTTTTTTTCTCGGCATTCCTCCTGAAAGTTTTGTTTCTCTTGAAATTTCCGAAATTTCCTATTAAGCTTTCTTTTAGAGTTTCCACTGGAATTTCTACAAGAGTTTAAACCAGGATATTTACTAAACGATCACGCGAAATTTCTTTTGTAGTTTGATTTGAGAATTTTCTTAGAGCTCCTCCAGGTTGTTTTTAAGAATATTGCTACCAGTGTTTATCCTTCGATGTTTCTCAGGGTTTTTTTTCTGGACTTTCTCCTAAACTTTTCTCCGAATCGTTTTGTTTTTATTTCTGCAGGAGCTATTGCTGATATTTCTCATGAAGTTATGCCAGTGGTTTCTTCCAGAGCTTTTATCAGACTTTTTATTGTATTTGTTTGCAGTATATGTTGCAGTGATCCTCCTGAGATTTTTTTGCAGATTTTTTCGAGATTATTCCCAAAGCTCTTCTCGGAATCCCTACTGGAAATTGTCCCGAAATTCTGAATGTTCCTATTGGACTTTTTTAATTGTTGCTTCCAAAGTTCTTGTAGGGATTTTCTTTTTATCAAAATGTCCTTGAGAGCAACTTTTGATTTCGAATTTCTGGGAAAAACTGGGACATCTCAGAAAAGGTTATGACAGCAAACCCGGGAGGAGATATTTCGGGAATGCACGGAGGAGCTCTGAAAAGCTTTAATGGATATCCCAGGAGGACTCTTAGAGAAATATCGGAAACCTCTGTGGAAGAATTCCCTGGAAGAACTTCTACAAGAATCTCGCAAAAATTTACAACTTGTTGGAAATATATCCTGGAAAACCATTCCTGAAATTGCCAATTTTTTTTAAGGGAACTTTGAATAAATTTTGGAAGGATCTCCGGAAGAAATCCGGCGAGCAGCTCTGGAACAAGATCGGGAAACCTCTGGAAAAAATCCCGGAAACAACTCTCAAAAATCCCGAAAGAACACCGCCAAAGTCTCGGAAAGAAACATTTTAATTCATAAAGACTGGACTCAAAAAAAGTGAGACACTCAAAGTATATACAGTCGAGTCTCTTATTAAACGAATTCCTATTTAACGGACTCCTATTAAACGAACTCCTACTAGACAGGGGTGAGCGTTATAGGAGACTAAGAGCTTATGGGATTTCGGCTTTTTGGGGGTGTGGCCTATTATCCCGGATGTGTTAAGAGTTAGCGCAATACTTTCTTCGGCAAAGTTTTAGGCCTTGATAAGATATACCATTTATAACTTTGGTTCATATGATTAGTTGGCAACTTGGCCGCTAGAGGGACCATCAACAGTTTGATGCTAAATTGCACTACAGGAACCATATCAGGTTGTCAAGCAAACGTTACGATATGCGACAGCTCAAGATCCTGATAATTTGGAAGGATAGTGTCTTCGGGAATAACTTACTGACGATGAGTTGCGAAGTTCGAAATTCCTCCACTGGGCGGCGCTAGTGAGCAAGTAAATTTTCAAAACCTCATATCTCAGAATCCCGATAACTTAGAAAGTTGGTGTCTTTGGCAAAGTTGATCAGTATGACATAAACTTACATAAAAATAAACACTAGTTTCAAAACTCTGTCACTACGTGGCGTTTACCGAGTTTTTTCGTCTTTTTTTCTTTTTTGGGGTTTTTCGGCTTGGCAAAACTAGTGTCGCTCCTCCCGATAACTTAGAAAGTTGGTGTCTTTGGAAAAGTTGATCAGTATGACATAAATTTACATTAAAATATGTTCACTAGCGCCGCCTAGTGGCAGAATTGCGGAACAAGTGTTTATTTTTATGTAAGTTTATGTCATACTGATCAACTTTTCCGAGCACACCAACTTTCTAAGTTATCAGGATTCTGAGCTATGAGATTTCTAAAATTTGCATGTTCACTAGCGTTGTCTAGTGGCAGGATTGCGAAACAAGTGTTTATTTTTATGTAAGTTTATGTCATACTGATCAACTTTGCCAAAGACACCAACTTTCTAAGTTATCGGGATTCTGAGATATGAGGTTTTGAAAATTTACTTGCTCACTAGCGCCTCCCAGTGGAGGAATTTCGAACTTCGCAACTCATCGTCAGTAAGTTATTGGCGTACCCAACAACTTTCCCGAAGTCACTATCCTTCCAAATTATCAGGGTCTTGAGCTGTCGCATATCGTAACGTTTGCTTGACAACCTGATATGGTTCCTGTAGTGCAATTTAGCATCAAACTGTTGATGGTCCCTCTAGCGGCTAAGTTGCCAACTAATCATATGAACCAAAGTTCTAAATGGTAGATCTTATTAAGCCCCAAAACTTTGCCGAAGAAAGTATTGTGCTAACTCTTAACACACTCGAGATAATAGGCCAAACCCCCAAAAAGCCGAAATCCCATAAGCTCTTAGTCTCCTATTAAGCAAATTCCTATCGCGCCCCCCGACCAGTGATCTTATAAGAGTCTCGACTGTAACTTTACACTATAACAAAAATAGCTGATTTTTCGACCGGGAATAGTACATTATGTGTTGCCAATACACTCGATTCTTTTTTGCACGGGTCTGGTTTTCACTATAACTCAGTCAATTTTCAACCGGTTTTCATGAAATTTTGTACACATGTAGGCACGGTTTAGTGCTATCATCAGTGTACAAAATTACATTAGAATCGGTTAAAAAATGACTGAGTTATAGCAAAAACCAGACGCGTGCAAAAAAAAGAATCGGGTGTACCATACAAATTTCATCAAAATCGGTTAAGGCGAAACTGGAAGCATTTCCTCACTTTTTGGTTTTTGATTTTTTATTAAATAACGGAGCAATATTTTCAAAATCGGTTTTCGTGCACATGTAGAGTATGGATCAAGGTGTCTTCTGAATTTTTTTTGTAGCCGAAAATGTTTTTCGTTTCTTCAGAAACCATTTTTGAACAAAATTTCACAAAAAAATGGTTTCTGCAAAAATGGGAAACATTATCCACCTCAAAAAAAATTCAGAAAATACCTTGATCCATAATCTACATGTGCACGAAAACCGATTTTGAAAATATTGCTTCGTTATTTAATAAAAAATCAAAAACCGAAAAAATGAGAAAATGCTTCCAGTTTCGCCTTAAGTGTTGGTGGAGATATCGTCGAAACAAGAGATTTGCCACTGTTTTACCTAAAACTGTAAAGCAAAGAAAACTGAATCGATTTCAATGAACATTTTCTGTATGTATTTAGAAGTATTGTGTAAAAATTTTTCATTCAATTTGATCAAACCTTTAAAAAGTTATAGCCATGTACAGCAGATGTGGTTTTTGGTATTGTGAAGCTAGAGCAGTTTAGCTTTGAAAATATTCAATCAAAATGTCTGAAATTTTCACTGAAAACAGTTTAACACAACAATTTTACAATGTAAAAATCGGGACAGTGTTGCCAGTTCCGCAGGCAAAATAGTACACATTGATTTTAAAATGTTAAAAAATTTGAAAAAAAAAATTTTGTTTGAATTGTAAAAAAAAGTATTGCATCGATTATGATGAAATTTAACCACTTATGATGTCTTACTTGGAGAACTTTTAGATCTTTTGATGAGCTAACAACAAAGGAATAGCCTAAACAATTTTTAACCTGAGTAGAATGTTGGGGTCAATATTGAAATATGCAAGATTTATTATCTAAAAAATCTACTTAATCACTGAATTAAAATTGTGCTCTTTTCTTTCAAAATTACCCATCGTAAAAACCTAGAAATTTTATTATGTTTCATGAGTAGAGACCCTATTAACAAATTGTTGCCCCTCATGTGAAAATTTTGCACATATTGTGAATGATTTATAATAAACTAGCTGTACCCGGCAAACTTTGTATTGCCTACTGCGTTTTTTGACATTTCAAGTTTCTAACCAAGACCAAGTCCCCGTTCAAAATGTATGAATAATGGATTTTCAAAAACTCTCGATTTCTCCATGTTTTATGGTCCATAAACCTTCCTTGGGTGAAAACTAACAGAACAGAACTAAGACGACCAAAATCAGACCTTCCGTTCGTAAGTTATGCGCGGTCCCACGTATGCCACTGCATTTTTATATATATAGAAGATTTTGTTAGAAATTTGTTTAAAAGCTCAAATTTGAATATGAATTTTCCCAAGGTTTTGTATTTGTTTGTCCAAAAATTGTTCATGGTTTAACTCAAACTCCTTTTAAACCAAATTCATTTTTTCATTCACAATTGTATTACAAATGTCATCAAAATTTTTCTAAGAATTTCGACGATAATCCTTTTGGAAGCTGTTCCATTTCTCTCATAAGTTCTGTCATAAATGTATAAAATAATATCGCTAAAAAATGTTTCCTGGAGTTTCTAAATTTAAAATTCTTCATTAGCTTCAGCTTGACTGGTCGCCCGTAGTTGCTTCTCCAGTATTGACACTCATATACAAACAATACGCCAGCAAAAAAAATGCTTGGGCTAACATGCATTTACTTTCCTAATGCATCAAGTCAGCGAACTGACGTAGTGTACGGTTTAGAACAAAAATGGCCCAAATGCAGAAGGAGGGTTAAAGTGGGAGTATTGGTGATCTTCTATTTTCAGGCGAAAATGACGTCGGTTACGTCAGATTGCAGGTCAATGTGGAGGTGTGGTTGGAAGTGATTGAAATGCTTGCCCATGCAAGAATAATATGCCACTGTGTTTGCACAAGGTCATGCGAATATCGGAGTGCTTATGAAATGGCTGTATGGCTGAGGTTCACGTTTGTGCGTCGATGCCCGGCGTAAGGTGTGCTGATTATACGAAAAATGATGTTCGCTGGGTTGCGTAACTTGTAGACGTGATTTATGCTTGACACTATGCTGTGATGTTGAAAAGAAGGGAAACGGCTTTTTTAATTCATGAAAAAGTAGATATAAAGATACAGAGGCCGGGCCAGGGAATGAATCCAGGGCTTTCTGCATACAAATCAGAAGCGGAAGCCACTGATCTACCATGTCCGTCATTTCTAAAATCAAAATTCTTCGAAATTCTCTGACAAAATTCATAAAGATTAAAAAGTCACTAGATTCCTAGTATGTAATCTAGACGTCTACTGAATTAGAAGACTTTTTGGAAATAAAGGAGCTGGAATTAATCTTGGGTTTTAGACTGCCTTTTACAATTACAACATATTCATACGTCACGTCGGCTCAGAAGTCTGTCATCTTGCACCAAACGCACCAAACTATGCTAGGCAAATTGCCAACCGCCGACGACAACTGATGATCTTATGCCGTTGGTATGCTGCACTCTCCTATCTCTCTCAAGAGCCGATTGGCAGTTTATGCAAAGCATTTTTCTTCGAACACCCAACATGACAGAGGGCGATAAATCTTGGCAGTTGTAAAAAAAAACCGCAGCCGAGGTGTTAACGTACTAACGCGTCTGTGTGTTGTAAAAGATGATGACATCTTCGTTTGAGCGAGTCCTAGTCGAAGCGTTTGAGAGATTAATAGTCTCACTTAGATGACGTCGTTTTCGTCGTCGTCGTCGTCGTTGCAGAGGAACTGTCTTAGAAATCGACAAGGAGGTACAACGAGTGATCAATCTCCGCAGATGTTATAATTGGCAAACGGGAAGTTACGTGTGCAATGCATAACCCGTCCTGGAAGATAAAAAATGCGATAAAAAAAGTGAATGAAGAAAGCTTTGCAGCCAGTAGCATCCGAGATGAATCGCTTCCGAGACTTCCTGAATTTCAGGTACCTCATCGCTGGTCAGAAAGCTTCTGCCTGGCTGACCACAGAAACCCTGTACAATTTTCAGCGGGGTCCCCAAACAATCGCCCATTGATCGATTCTCGATTGGAATCGACGGATGCCAATCAGTTTCCAGCCCACAATAGCCTATTATTGGCGCATCATTCATAATATTTTTTTATCTCATCATATTACTGTTACGAGTTATTGCTGCAGCACACTTCGAAGAAGCAGCGCGCATCGCCGTCGTGATCCATTATGGCCCGATATGGATACGCCGGGGCCGAGGTCTCTGCTCCTCGACGGTTGTTATGAAAGGGTTTTGTGCCCTCCGGGGGCCTTCTTCGATTCCTTCTTGGGATTCTGCGCGCGGCGACGATGACGAAATATCCCAACCATTATAAAACACTTCCTCCGGGCCCCGTTCGTCGCATCATCGGTTGGAGAGGTGGAAGGAAGCGTGATCTTTCTTCTATCAGATGATTTTCGATGAACTTTCGTAGACAATTAATTGAAAAAACATAAATAACTGAATCCCTCCACCGCGCCGGAACACAATGCATCGGAGGTCTCGGTTCGGCGGAACCTACCAAACGCGACCGCCGCCGCCATTCAATGGCGAATTATCAATCCACGATAAGTGAACGTTGTGTAATTGTGTACCTTGGTTGGCGTGACTCGGCTGTGGTATGCACATTTATTTTCCATACCAAATCGAATGCACTTCGTCCATTTCGCTTCGCAGTGTTTTTGAATGGCGCAAGAAACTGCATTGAACGAGGCCACTGCAACTCACTCCGATCGCCGCTGCTGGTTTAGTCGGTCGGTGACGATAAGAAAGCAACCAGATGGCACAAAATTGTAGCGAAAGTGACATTTCGTCAAACTCACTTACCGCGACTTGGTGGGAACGACGACGAGGAGCGCCGCTTCTCGTAGGGAAATGAGAATTACTACGAGACTGGCATGACAATGACCGAACTGTTTCTACTTTCTGTTCAATTGGATCGAGTGCTGGTGGCGGGCTTTCGATTACGGCGATGCCAAGGATGTGCTGGGTAATTCAGTTCAGATTGTATCATACACAATAAAAGTGGCGCGATCAATGCAATGATGGTCTGGTCAGTGAACCTTAAGGTACTCCAACAGGCCCTGGCCCTGGTCTTGTGTTATGTATTCAGTCATAGTGTAATAAGGTCTCGCTAAATTGAGTTCAATGGAGATTGACGTACCCTGATGCGGCATCGGAAATCTGCGGGTGGAACTGCCATCAGGTCTACATGTTTTGAATTATAATGATGTGAGATGGTTTACTTCTTTGCACCGAAAGCTATTTTGATGAATGACACGGAAGGTCTTTGTAATGGAAGTTCATGCTACAACATTTTAAACTTTATTAGAATCTTAAGAAATCACGATGAAACAATGCTAATACGATAAACCTCTTTCGACGCCTTTGGCGTTATTACCAGATAATAATAGTAGTTTACGCAACAAGGTGCAGAATGAAGATTTTTACAGCACGAGACGTACATTTATCCAACGAGGCTTGCTAGACCTGTGCGCCGCCGCGCCATACGCCGCTGTTGGTCACGCCGCCGTTTTTCATTTTTCGCGTCGATGATCAGTGCATGAAAATCATTAGGTTTATATTTAAATTTGTTTATTTGTCAATAGGGAATCGCGCCACTTGGGCGGTGGCTTCTATTTTCGTCTGTTTTCCGCTATAACTCAGTCAAATTTGAACCAATTTACATAATTTTTGGAATGCAGTGAGATAGGTATAGTATCTACTCGTGTACAACATTTCAAGTCAATTGGTTCAAAATTGACTGAGTTATAGTGGAAATCAGACGAATATAGAAGCCATCGCCTAAGTGGCGCGATACCCTAGGTAAAAAATACAAACTAAAATGACACAGATATTCTAACAAAACATGAATAACTAACATAATAGTTTATCTTAAAAAACTAAACTGAATTTTACATCAAGTTGGGATAAAAAATGCTCACGATCACTAACATAGGATTTAGGGATGCTTCTAGGAGCTTCATCATGGATCATTTTTCAAGTATTTCGACAGCAGTTCCATCAGATATTCTTCTGGAGGATTCAGGTATACCTTCAGGAGATCCAGCAGTGAATTATCCAGAAGATCCTTCAGGGATTTCTATAGAAGTTCCTTCAGAGATAAGTTTTTTCAGGGATTCTTTCTGAAGTTCCTTCAAGAATTCCTACAGGAGTTCCTTCTGGAATTAGTTTAGTAGTTCCTTAGGTATTACTCCTGGAGTTCTTTTTAGGAATTCCTCTTAAATTCTAATAAGGGATTTTCCTAGAGCTCCTGCATGGATCTAATTAGGACCTCCTTCGGCGTTCCAGGACTTTCTTCAGGGATCTCTGCAGGAGTTCCATCAAGGGTTCTAACAGTTGTTCTCTCTGGGATCTCTCCTGGAATATCTTCGAGGATCTCTCCAGGCGTTTTATACTGCCGTTTAAGCAAAATTATTTATTTTATAATGTTTATAAAAATTCTTAGAGGAATCCCTGAAGGAACTCCTGGCGTTAAAAAAAGGCATAAATAGGGCATCGAATTGTAGCTTGAGCAAGCATTCCTCCTGAAATTCCTTTAGAGATTGCTCTTGCAATTCCTTCCGGATGCCTTTGGAAGTTTTTCACAGACTCATTATGGGGTACATACTTTCAGGGATTTTTAAATAGTCCCTTCAGGTATTCCTGTAGAAGTTCCTCCAGGGATTAATCCACGAGTTTCTTCGGAGATTCCTGCTGTACAGTAATTCCTACAGGGATCACTCTAGAAGCTCCTTCTAGGATCTCTCAAGGACTTTCTCCGAGAATCTCCTCAGGAGGATTAAAGGATACTTCCAGGTTTCATTCAGTTCCATCAGGGATTCCTTCAGAACATCCCTGAGGAGTTCCCTCGTGTATTCCTCCAGAAGTTTCATGCAGCGATTGTTTTAGAAGGGTTTCCTCTAGGAGATCCATCAGAAATTTGTCCAGAAGTTCCTTGAGAAATTCCTATTCCTAATATTTCCGCTGCAAATCCTTCGGAAAATCCTCCTGGAATACCTTCAGGGAGTGCTTATGAAACGTCTTCGGTAATTCATCCTGATTTTTTTTTTTGGAGATTCCTTCTGGAGTTCCTACATAGCTCCCTAGAATTCCTTCGAGGTTTCACCCTGGAATTCCTTAGGAGATTCATCCCGAAATTCCTACTGGAATTCCTCCTGGAATTCCTTCGAGGATTCCTCCTGGAATTCCTCTGGGACTTCTCAAGGAACTCCTTCGGAGATTCCCCCTAGAATTCATTCAGGAATTTCTCCTGGAATTCATACGAAGATTCCTCCTGAAAATTCTTCGGGGAATGAGTCTGGAAATCCTTCGGAGATTAATCCAGGAATTTCTTCGGAGATTCCTCCTGGAAATCCTTCAAGGATTCCTCCAAGCATTCTTTTGGGGATTCCTCCTAGAATCCCTTCGAGGACTCCTCCTGGAACTTCTTCGGGATTTTCCCTAGAATTCCTTCAGGGATTCATCATGGAATTCCTTCGTGTATTTCTCGTAGAATTCCTTCAGGGATTTCTCCTGTAAATCTTTCAAGGATTCCCCTTGGATATCCATCGGGTGTTCCTCCTAAAATTCGTTAAAGGATTCTGCCTGATTTTTTACGGGATTTCTATTGAATATACTTTGGGTATGGGGCTTGGAAGTCCTTCAGAGATTCACGCTGGATTTTTTCGGAGATTCCCCTGGAAATCCTTTGGAGAATTCTCCTGGGGATTCCTCCTAGATTTTCTTTAAGGATTCCTCCTGCATATCTTACGATGATGCCTCTTGGACCTTCTTCAGGGATTTCCTCTCGAATTCCTTTGGAGATTCCTGCTGGATTTCTTTAAAGGATCCTCCCGAGATTCTTTAGAAGATTCTGCCTAGAATTTTTATGGAGATTGGTCCTAGACTTTTTTCGGGGATTCTTCCTGGAACTTCCCCAAAATTCCAATTAGCGATTTCTATATAAGTTTTTGTAGGGATCTCTCTAAGAGAGATAATGGGACCACCAGGCATTCCTGCAGAAGTTCCTTCAGGGTTTCATGCAGCAGTTTTTCCTGTGGAAATTGGTCCAGAAGTTTCTTAAGAGATTCCTCTGCGAATTCATTCAGAGATTCCACTGGGAGATTTTTCAGGAATTCTTCTTGCAGTTCCCTCAAGATTCCTCCTAGAATCCCTTCGGGGATTTCTCGTGGATGTCCTTCGGGGATTCCTAAGTCTGAATATTTCGACCTTATTATGTATCAAATTTGATAACTTCTGGAGATTCTGAGAAAACAAAACAAAAACTACGTTATCGCCTTTCAATGGCAATGAAGTAATGTGACATGCACTGCACTATACTAAGGACACGGGTAATGTCACAATACTTCTAATAACTGGTCGAAGCGACGGACTCAAACAGAAATAAAAAAAAAATGGGTATTCAAACGTGATAATTTATGTCATCAATGATCATTAAAAAGCTCAGACTATTAATTCTAGAGAGTACTGACAATTTCTTTGATTTGCCAATTTTGGTCACGCCGATTCACGCTTTTTATTGATATACTACTTTTCCAGCACTCCGTCATTTGAATGAACTTCGTAGTGGGCGAGCGATTGCACCATTATGTCCTTCCACTCCACTCCTTCCAATTCTGCCATGGAAGGGGTCGTTTTTGTCAGAAGTTAAATGATAAACAACTCTTTTACACAGAGGATGTGTGCTACTTCAAAGCTATTATCTAGTTGGAAATTAAACAAAGAGAATATTCTAAAGCGATCATTCCAGAATCTATGTAAAACTGTGATCCTCAGCTTGACTGCCTTTGGGGATCAAAATTGGTGTGAATTTTACCTTAATCTAATTCTTCACTCGTCAGTCAATATTAGAATATTTAAGAAGATACAAATGGTATCTACCAGACGAAAAACTTAAATTTGGAAGACACAGTGTGTGTTTGATTGACAAATTGGGAGATACATTTGTGAAAAAAATCACCACTTGTTTTGGTGGGATTCGAACTCACGACTCCGTATCGCTAGTCCGGCGCTTTAACCAACTGAGCCACAGAACAAGTTACAATTCTGTGAAATAGAAAGCCAAACTGGATTCGATTCACCACCCTAATCGGATCCGCTTTTCACAAATCTATCTCTCTTTCGGCATACTAAAAGTACATTTGGCTCCGTTTCTAATTTTTTTCTGTAGAGTATGGACACTATCTTTTAACATATTGATGACATTCGTTGGTCTTCTCGTTCTTTTGTACAAATAGTTTTCCTTTGTTAGTGCCATAATTAGTACAGGCCAGTGGCGTAGCAAGGGGGGGGGGGGCGGAGGGTGCGGTCCGCACCGGGCCCCCGAATCTAGGGGGCCTCCAAATCAGGCAGGTCTAGTGTTATAAACCTTCCCTGATTTGGAGGCCCCCTGAATTCGGGGGCCCAGTTTGAATAAAGTTCTGTGATTAGCGAAAGGTTCCTACATATAAGTATACGTTAAATACTTGCCGATCTGCTGATAGGTATGTAGGGGCCTCTTCGTGATTATCAAGAGATTTTGGAATGGGGAACACAGATGGCTATTTTGATGTTCTATTATTAACAATTATAAATGTACACACTTTATTCATGTAGTTTCGTAAGCTTTGTTTATATTAATTTGATGACTACTCTTTGCACCTGCAGGAGCCCCAAAATACAATAAAAAAATGTGTTCGAAATCAAAATTGAATTTTACGATATTCAGTACCGATATGGAAGTATAATTCATGAGCATTATGAAAATGTCTATGATATCCAAACCACAGAACCAAACATAGGTGTTGATTTAGCATAAGATAGCAGCTGAAATTCAGAGGCCCCATTTATCAAAATTAAGAACTGAACGCATGTTACGTTCTTGAAGAATTTCTGCGGGAATTCCTTCGGGCAAGAATATATTTTTCGATTTATCAGGCAGTTACTTTAAAGACCTCTACAAAAATTCCTCTATGATTTACTTTAGAACTTTTTTCAGGGATTGCTTAAGAAAACTTTCTAAGCATTGATTTACGAATACTTACAATGATTGCTTCAGGAACTCCTCCTGACATTTCTCCAAGAATTTCTTCAAAC
The DNA here is from genome assembly GCF_035046485.1 of Aedes albopictus. Taxonomy (NCBI): domain Eukaryota; kingdom Metazoa; phylum Arthropoda; class Insecta; order Diptera; family Culicidae; genus Aedes; species Aedes albopictus. Next base: position 24,292,517 of record NC_085137.1, read on the forward strand.
AATTATCAAGAAATCCTTCAGGAATTCCTTTGAGATTTTTTTAAGAATTTCTTCAAGCAGTCGTTCAGAAATACCATTTCGGAACCGTTCATTAAGCCATTCAAGAATTATATCATGAAACTCTTCAAGAAACTCTTCAGATGGACCTCAAGGAATTTCTCCAAGAATGATTTTAGAGATTTCTTCAAGAAGGAATCTTGCAGTAGTTCCTCATGGAAAATATATTTGATGATTTTTTGAGATTTTTTAAGCCATACCCGAATGGATCCTTGGGAGATTTTCCAAAGAAATTTGAATGTATTCCCGAAGGAACTCTTGTAGAAATGTCTGTAGGATTTTTTGTTGAAAATTCTAAAAAAAATCTTTAAGAGTCGCCTAGATGAATTCTAAGATGTATTAGGAAAGAATCATTGGGTTGATTTTGGAGCTATATTTGATGATGTTCTGGAAGGATTACTACAGTACTATGAAGTAGTACTACAAGTACTAGGAGCATTGGCGGAGCCAGCATTTTCTTTTTTCTTACTCACTCTCCTGAACAGACACGAGAGAGAGAAAGATAGAAGAGGAGGCAGCTTCCCCCCTCTTTCATCCCACTCATTCTCGTGTATGTTTAGGAGAGTGAGTAAGAAAAGAGAAAAAGCTGGCTCCGCTAATGACTAGGAGTACTATGAGTAATTACTTAAAGGATTCCTGAAAAGAAATCTGTAAGCAAAGGGATTTTTGGAAGAACTAATTATGAAATGCCTAGATAATTTCTCAAGAAATCAATGACGGAAAGCCCAAAGAATTCCAAATTCTTTGGTGCAAATAAAAAAAAAACAATCTTTAATAGAATTTCCGCAGGAGGCCTTGGGTGAATTTCTGTAAGACCCTCTGAGGAAATTTGTGCAGGAATTCTTTAGGGATGAATGTGTCCATCCTTGTAGGGTTATCTGAAGAAAAACTTCGAGAAATCCATGAACGAATCTTTATACGAAACTTGAAAAACAAAATCCTTGTGTAAAAGATTAAATTTTTACTGGAATTTCTTAAAAGATTCTTGAACGAATTGTGAAAAAGGACTTAAAAACATTGCCTAAGGAATCTTTGAATGATTTTCTACAGAAATTATTAGAGGAATTTATGAGGAAATCCCTGCAGGTATGATTACTAAAGAAATGCTTGAAAAAAAATTCTTAAGAAATCCTTGAAAGGACTTCCAAGAAAAATCGAATGAGGCAGTGCAAAAAGAACCCTTGAAGAAGTTTCTAAAAAAATCTTGAAGGAACTTCAAAGTATTCCTCTGAAAAAATGCTGAAGAGAACATGTGGGAATCGTTTGTGGATATCTTTAAGAAACTCTTTATAGAGTTCTTGGGATTACATAATACTGAAGAAAATCCTTCAAGGAATTGAGAAGAAGTTTCCTAAGGAATCGCTGTTGCAACATTCGCAGAATATCTTCGAGGAATTTGTAAAGAAGTTCTTGAAGTATTTCCCAGATGAATCGTAAAAGATATCCAAGAAAGAGTTCTTGGAGCTCCGCACTTGAGTAAAAAATATTGATGAAATCGTTAATAACATTTCGTTAGAAGTTTCGTGAAAGAAATCCGGACGAAACTGGTGTAATCGCTAAAGAAACCGTTAAAGGTACTATAGATAAAAAACTGATAAAAACCTTGGAAGAATTCCTAAAGGATTCATTGAGGAATTCCAGTAGAATCTCTTGGAGCAATTCCTGTGAGAATTTTTACATCCTTTTTTACAATTTTTGAAGTACTTCTTCGGATTTTTTTTATCTTTTTCAGTAATTAATTGGGGAACCCGTGTACAGATTCGTTAAGGAATATCTTTAAACATTAATTTGAGAATCCATTCGGCTATTGCTCTGAAAATTTCCTTTGACGATAGATTTGATTAATTGTTACGCATTTCCTTTGGAAACTTCTTCAACTAATTCTCAGAAATTGTGAAGCTAGAGCAGTTTAGCTTTGAAAATATTCAATCAAAATGTCTGAAATTTTCACTGAAAACAGTTTAACACAACAATTTTACAATGTAAAAATCGGGACAGTGTTGCCAGTTCCGCAGGCAAAATAGTACACATTGATTTTAAAATGTTAAAAAATTTGAAAAAAAAAATTTTGTTTGAATTGTAAAAAAAAGTATTGCATCGATTATGATGAAATTTAACCACTTATGATGTCTTACTTGGAGAACTTTTAGATCTTTTGATGAGCTAACAACAAAGGAATAGCCTAAACAATTTTTAACCTGAGTAGAATGTTGGGGTCAATATTGAAATATGCAAGATTTATTATCTAAAAAATCTACTTAATCACTGAATTAAAATTGTGCTCTTTTCTTTCAAAATTACCCATCGTAAAAACCTAGAAATTTTATTATGTTTCATGAGTAGAGACCCTATTAACAAATTGTTGCCCCTCATGTGAAAATTTTGCACATATTGTGAATGATTTATAATAAACTAGCTGTACCCGGCAAACTTTGTATTGCCTACTGCGTTTTTTGACATTTCAAGTTTCTAACCAAGACCAAGTCCCCGTTCAAAATGTATGAATAATGGATTTTCAAAAACTCTCGATTTCTCCATGTTTTATGGTCCATAAACCTTCCTTGGGTGAAAACTAACAGAACAGAACTAAGACGACCAAAATCAGACCTTCCGTTCGTAAGTTATGCGCGGTCCCACGTATGCCACTGCATTTTTATATATATAGAAGATTTTGTTAGAAATTTGTTTAAAAGCTCAAATTTGAATATGAATTTTCCCAAGGTTTTGTATTTGTTTGTCCAAAAATTGTTCATGGTTTAACTCAAACTCCTTTTAAACCAAATTCATTTTTTCATTCACAATTGTATTACAAATGTCATCAAAATTTTTCTAAGAATTTCGACGATAATCCTTTTGGAAGCTGTTCCATTTCTCTCATAAGTTCTGTCATAAATGTATAAAATAATATCGCTAAAAAATGTTTCCTGGAGTTTCTAAATTTAAAATTCTTCATTAGCTTCAGCTTGACTGGTCGCCCGTAGTTGCTTCTCCAGTATTGACACTCATATACAAACAATACGCCAGCAAAAAAAATGCTTGGGCTAACATGCATTTACTTTCCTAATGCATCAAGTCAGCGAACTGACGTAGTGTACGGTTTAGAACAAAAATGGCCCAAATGCAGAAGGAGGGTTAAAGTGGGAGTATTGGTGATCTTCTATTTTCAGGCGAAAATGACGTCGGTTACGTCAGATTGCAGGTCAATGTGGAGGTGTGGTTGGAAGTGATTGAAATGCTTGCCCATGCAAGAATAATATGCCACTGTGTTTGCACAAGGTCATGCGAATATCGGAGTGCTTATGAAATGGCTGTATGGCTGAGGTTCACGTTTGTGCGTCGATGCCCGGCGTAAGGTGTGCTGATTATACGAAAAATGATGTTCGCTGGGTTGCGTAACTTGTAGACGTGATTTATGCTTGACACTATGCTGTGATGTTGAAAAGAAGGGAAACGGCTTTTTTAATTCATGAAAAAGTAGATATAAAGATACAGAGGCCGGGCCAGGGAATGAATCCAGGGCTTTCTGCATACAAATCAGAAGCGGAAGCCACTGATCTACCATGTCCGTCATTTCTAAAATCAAAATTCTTCGAAATTCTCTGACAAAATTCATAAAGATTAAAAAGTCACTAGATTCCTAGTATGTAATCTAGACGTCTACTGAATTAGAAGACTTTTTGGAAATAAAGGAGCTGGAATTAATCTTGGGTTTTAGACTGCCTTTTACAATTACAACATATTCATACGTCACGTCGGCTCAGAAGTCTGTCATCTTGCACCAAACGCACCAAACTATGCTAGGCAAATTGCCAACCGCCGACGACAACTGATGATCTTATGCCGTTGGTATGCTGCACTCTCCTATCTCTCTCAAGAGCCGATTGGCAGTTTATGCAAAGCATTTTTCTTCGAACACCCAACATGACAGAGGGCGATAAATCTTGGCAGTTGTAAAAAAAAACCGCAGCCGAGGTGTTAACGTACTAACGCGTCTGTGTGTTGTAAAAGATGATGACATCTTCGTTTGAGCGAGTCCTAGTCGAAGCGTTTGAGAGATTAATAGTCTCACTTAGATGACGTCGTTTTCGTCGTCGTCGTCGTCGTTGCAGAGGAACTGTCTTAGAAATCGACAAGGAGGTACAACGAGTGATCAATCTCCGCAGATGTTATAATTGGCAAACGGGAAGTTACGTGTGCAATGCATAACCCGTCCTGGAAGATAAAAAATGCGATAAAAAAAGTGAATGAAGAAAGCTTTGCAGCCAGTAGCATCCGAGATGAATCGCTTCCGAGACTTCCTGAATTTCAGGTACCTCATCGCTGGTCAGAAAGCTTCTGCCTGGCTGACCACAGAAACCCTGTACAATTTTCAGCGGGGTCCCCAAACAATCGCCCATTGATCGATTCTCGATTGGAATCGACGGATGCCAATCAGTTTCCAGCCCACAATAGCCTATTATTGGCGCATCATTCATAATATTTTTTTATCTCATCATATTACTGTTACGAGTTATTGCTGCAGCACACTTCGAAGAAGCAGCGCGCATCGCCGTCGTGATCCATTATGGCCCGATATGGATACGCCGGGGCCGAGGTCTCTGCTCCTCGACGGTTGTTATGAAAGGGTTTTGTGCCCTCCGGGGGCCTTCTTCGATTCCTTCTTGGGATTCTGCGCGCGGCGACGATGACGAAATATCCCAACCATTATAAAACACTTCCTCCGGGCCCCGTTCGTCGCATCATCGGTTGGAGAGGTGGAAGGAAGCGTGATCTTTCTTCTATCAGATGATTTTCGATGAACTTTCGTAGACAATTAATTGAAAAAACATAAATAACTGAATCCCTCCACCGCGCCGGAACACAATGCATCGGAGGTCTCGGTTCGGCGGAACCTACCAAACGCGACCGCCGCCGCCATTCAATGGCGAATTATCAATCCACGATAAGTGAACGTTGTGTAATTGTGTACCTTGGTTGGCGTGACTCGGCTGTGGTATGCACATTTATTTTCCATACCAAATCGAATGCACTTCGTCCATTTCGCTTCGCAGTGTTTTTGAATGGCGCAAGAAACTGCATTGAACGAGGCCACTGCAACTCACTCCGATCGCCGCTGCTGGTTTAGTCGGTCGGTGACGATAAGAAAGCAACCAGATGGCACAAAATTGTAGCGAAAGTGACATTTCGTCAAACTCACTTACCGCGACTTGGTGGGAACGACGACGAGGAGCGCCGCTTCTCGTAGGGAAATGAGAATTACTACGAGACTGGCATGACAATGACCGAACTGTTTCTACTTTCTGTTCAATTGGATCGAGTGCTGGTGGCGGGCTTTCGATTACGGCGATGCCAAGGATGTGCTGGGTAATTCAGTTCAGATTGTATCATACACAATAAAAGTGGCGCGATCAATGCAATGATGGTCTGGTCAGTGAACCTTAAGGTACTCCAACAGGCCCTGGCCCTGGTCTTGTGTTATGTATTCAGTCATAGTGTAATAAGGTCTCGCTAAATTGAGTTCAATGGAGATTGACGTACCCTGATGCGGCATCGGAAATCTGCGGGTGGAACTGCCATCAGGTCTACATGTTTTGAATTATAATGATGTGAGATGGTTTACTTCTTTGCACCGAAAGCTATTTTGATGAATGACACGGAAGGTCTTTGTAATGGAAGTTCATGCTACAACATTTTAAACTTTATTAGAATCTTAAGAAATCACGATGAAACAATGCTAATACGATAAACCTCTTTCGACGCCTTTGGCGTTATTACCAGATAATAATAGTAGTTTACGCAACAAGGTGCAGAATGAAGATTTTTACAGCACGAGACGTACATTTATCCAACGAGGCTTGCTAGACCTGTGCGCCGCCGCGCCATACGCCGCTGTTGGTCACGCCGCCGTTTTTCATTTTTCGCGTCGATGATCAGTGCATGAAAATCATTAGGTTTATATTTAAATTTGTTTATTTGTCAATAGGGAATCGCGCCACTTGGGCGGTGGCTTCTATTTTCGTCTGTTTTCCGCTATAACTCAGTCAAATTTGAACCAATTTACATAATTTTTGGAATGCAGTGAGATAGGTATAGTATCTACTCGTGTACAACATTTCAAGTCAATTGGTTCAAAATTGACTGAGTTATAGTGGAAATCAGACGAATATAGAAGCCATCGCCTAAGTGGCGCGATACCCTAGGTAAAAAATACAAACTAAAATGACACAGATATTCTAACAAAACATGAATAACTAACATAATAGTTTATCTTAAAAAACTAAACTGAATTTTACATCAAGTTGGGATAAAAAATGCTCACGATCACTAACATAGGATTTAGGGATGCTTCTAGGAGCTTCATCATGGATCATTTTTCAAGTATTTCGACAGCAGTTCCATCAGATATTCTTCTGGAGGATTCAGGTATACCTTCAGGAGATCCAGCAGTGAATTATCCAGAAGATCCTTCAGGGATTTCTATAGAAGTTCCTTCAGAGATAAGTTTTTTCAGGGATTCTTTCTGAAGTTCCTTCAAGAATTCCTACAGGAGTTCCTTCTGGAATTAGTTTAGTAGTTCCTTAGGTATTACTCCTGGAGTTCTTTTTAGGAATTCCTCTTAAATTCTAATAAGGGATTTTCCTAGAGCTCCTGCATGGATCTAATTAGGACCTCCTTCGGCGTTCCAGGACTTTCTTCAGGGATCTCTGCAGGAGTTCCATCAAGGGTTCTAACAGTTGTTCTCTCTGGGATCTCTCCTGGAATATCTTCGAGGATCTCTCCAGGCGTTTTATACTGCCGTTTAAGCAAAATTATTTATTTTATAATGTTTATAAAAATTCTTAGAGGAATCCCTGAAGGAACTCCTGGCGTTAAAAAAAGGCATAAATAGGGCATCGAATTGTAGCTTGAGCAAGCATTCCTCCTGAAATTCCTTTAGAGATTGCTCTTGCAATTCCTTCCGGATGCCTTTGGAAGTTTTTCACAGACTCATTATGGGGTACATACTTTCAGGGATTTTTAAATAGTCCCTTCAGGTATTCCTGTAGAAGTTCCTCCAGGGATTAATCCACGAGTTTCTTCGGAGATTCCTGCTGTACAGTAATTCCTACAGGGATCACTCTAGAAGCTCCTTCTAGGATCTCTCAAGGACTTTCTCCGAGAATCTCCTCAGGAGGATTAAAGGATACTTCCAGGTTTCATTCAGTTCCATCAGGGATTCCTTCAGAACATCCCTGAGGAGTTCCCTCGTGTATTCCTCCAGAAGTTTCATGCAGCGATTGTTTTAGAAGGGTTTCCTCTAGGAGATCCATCAGAAATTTGTCCAGAAGTTCCTTGAGAAATTCCTATTCCTAATATTTCCGCTGCAAATCCTTCGGAAAATCCTCCTGGAATACCTTCAGGGAGTGCTTATGAAACGTCTTCGGTAATTCATCCTGATTTTTTTTTTTGGAGATTCCTTCTGGAGTTCCTACATAGCTCCCTAGAATTCCTTCGAGGTTTCACCCTGGAATTCCTTAGGAGATTCATCCCGAAATTCCTACTGGAATTCCTCCTGGAATTCCTTCGAGGATTCCTCCTGGAATTCCTCTGGGACTTCTCAAGGAACTCCTTCGGAGATTCCCCCTAGAATTCATTCAGGAATTTCTCCTGGAATTCATACGAAGATTCCTCCTGAAAATTCTTCGGGGAATGAGTCTGGAAATCCTTCGGAGATTAATCCAGGAATTTCTTCGGAGATTCCTCCTGGAAATCCTTCAAGGATTCCTCCAAGCATTCTTTTGGGGATTCCTCCTAGAATCCCTTCGAGGACTCCTCCTGGAACTTCTTCGGGATTTTCCCTAGAATTCCTTCAGGGATTCATCATGGAATTCCTTCGTGTATTTCTCGTAGAATTCCTTCAGGGATTTCTCCTGTAAATCTTTCAAGGATTCCCCTTGGATATCCATCGGGTGTTCCTCCTAAAATTCGTTAAAGGATTCTGCCTGATTTTTTACGGGATTTCTATTGAATATACTTTGGGTATGGGGCTTGGAAGTCCTTCAGAGATTCACGCTGGATTTTTTCGGAGATTCCCCTGGAAATCCTTTGGAGAATTCTCCTGGGGATTCCTCCTAGATTTTCTTTAAGGATTCCTCCTGCATATCTTACGATGATGCCTCTTGGACCTTCTTCAGGGATTTCCTCTCGAATTCCTTTGGAGATTCCTGCTGGATTTCTTTAAAGGATCCTCCCGAGATTCTTTAGAAGATTCTGCCTAGAATTTTTATGGAGATTGGTCCTAGACTTTTTTCGGGGATTCTTCCTGGAACTTCCCCAAAATTCCAATTAGCGATTTCTATATAAGTTTTTGTAGGGATCTCTCTAAGAGAGATAATGGGACCACCAGGCATTCCTGCAGAAGTTCCTTCAGGGTTTCATGCAGCAGTTTTTCCTGTGGAAATTGGTCCAGAAGTTTCTTAAGAGATTCCTCTGCGAATTCATTCAGAGATTCCACTGGGAGATTTTTCAGGAATTCTTCTTGCAGTTCCCTCAAGATTCCTCCTAGAATCCCTTCGGGGATTTCTCGTGGATGTCCTTCGGGGATTCCTAAGTCTGAATATTTCGACCTTATTATGTATCAAATTTGATAACTTCTGGAGATTCTGAGAAAACAAAACAAAAACTACGTTATCGCCTTTCAATGGCAATGAAGTAATGTGACATGCACTGCACTATACTAAGGACACGGGTAATGTCACAATACTTCTAATAACTGGTCGAAGCGACGGACTCAAACAGAAATAAAAAAAAAATGGGTATTCAAACGTGATAATTTATGTCATCAATGATCATTAAAAAGCTCAGACTATTAATTCTAGAGAGTACTGACAATTTCTTTGATTTGCCAATTTTGGTCACGCCGATTCACGCTTTTTATTGATATACTACTTTTCCAGCACTCCGTCATTTGAATGAACTTCGTAGTGGGCGAGCGATTGCACCATTATGTCCTTCCACTCCACTCCTTCCAATTCTGCCATGGAAGGGGTCGTTTTTGTCAGAAGTTAAATGATAAACAACTCTTTTACACAGAGGATGTGTGCTACTTCAAAGCTATTATCTAGTTGGAAATTAAACAAAGAGAATATTCTAAAGCGATCATTCCAGAATCTATGTAAAACTGTGATCCTCAGCTTGACTGCCTTTGGGGATCAAAATTGGTGTGAATTTTACCTTAATCTAATTCTTCACTCGTCAGTCAATATTAGAATATTTAAGAAGATACAAATGGTATCTACCAGACGAAAAACTTAAATTTGGAAGACACAGTGTGTGTTTGATTGACAAATTGGGAGATACATTTGTGAAAAAAATCACCACTTGTTTTGGTGGGATTCGAACTCACGACTCCGTATCGCTAGTCCGGCGCTTTAACCAACTGAGCCACAGAACAAGTTACAATTCTGTGAAATAGAAAGCCAAACTGGATTCGATTCACCACCCTAATCGGATCCGCTTTTCACAAATCTATCTCTCTTTCGGCATACTAAAAGTACATTTGGCTCCGTTTCTAATTTTTTTCTGTAGAGTATGGACACTATCTTTTAACATATTGATGACATTCGTTGGTCTTCTCGTTCTTTTGTACAAATAGTTTTCCTTTGTTAGTGCCATAATTAGTACAGGCCAGTGGCGTAGCAAGGGGGGGGGGGGCGGAGGGTGCGGTCCGCACCGGGCCCCCGAATCTAGGGGGCCTCCAAATCAGGCAGGTCTAGTGTTATAAACCTTCCCTGATTTGGAGGCCCCCTGAATTCGGGGGCCCAGTTTGAATAAAGTTCTGTGATTAGCGAAAGGTTCCTACATATAAGTATACGTTAAATACTTGCCGATCTGCTGATAGGTATGTAGGGGCCTCTTCGTGATTATCAAGAGATTTTGGAATGGGGAACACAGATGGCTATTTTGATGTTCTATTATTAACAATTATAAATGTACACACTTTATTCATGTAGTTTCGTAAGCTTTGTTTATATTAATTTGATGACTACTCTTTGCACCTGCAGGAGCCCCAAAATACAATAAAAAAATGTGTTCGAAATCAAAATTGAATTTTACGATATTCAGTACCGATATGGAAGTATAATTCATGAGCATTATGAAAATGTCTATGATATCCAAACCACAGAACCAAACATAGGTGTTGATTTAGCATAAGATAGCAGCTGAAATTCAGAGGCCCCATTTATCAAAATTAAGAACTGAACGCATGTTACGTTCTTGAAGAATTTCTGCGGGAATTCCTTCGGGCAAGAATATATTTTTCGATTTATCAGGCAGTTACTTTAAAGACCTCTACAAAAATTCCTCTATGATTTACTTTAGAACTTTTTTCAGGGATTGCTTAAGAAAACTTTCTAAGCATTGATTTACGAATACTTACAATGATTGCTTCAGGAACTCCTCCTGACATTTCTCCAAGAATTTCTTCAAACAATTATCAAGAAATCCTTCAGGAATTCCTTTGAGATTTTTTTAAGAATTTCTTCAAGCAGTCGTTCAGAAATACCATTTCGGAACCGTTCATTAAGCCATTCAAGAATTATATCATGAAACTCTTCAAGAAACTCTTCAGATGGACCTCAAGGAATTTCTCCAAGAATGATTTTAGAGATTTCTTCAAGAAGGAATCTTGCAGTAGTTCCTCATGGAAAATATATTTGATGATTTTTTGAGATTTTTTAAGCCATACCCGAATGGATCCTTGGGAGATTTTCCAAAGAAATTTGAATGTATTCCCGAAGGAACTCTTGTAGAAATGTCTGTAGGATTTTTTGTTGAAAATTCTAAAAAAAATCTTTAAGAGTCGCCTAGATGAATTCTAAGATGTATTAGGAAAGAATCATTGGGTTGATTTTGGAGCTATATTTGATGATGTTCTGGAAGGATTACTACAGTACTATGAAGTAGTACTACAAGTACTAGGAGCATTGGCGGAGCCAGCATTTTCTTTTTTCTTACTCACTCTCCTGAACAGACACGAGAGAGAGAAAGATAGAAGAGGAGGCAGCTTCCCCCCTCTTTCATCCCACTCATTCTCGTGTATGTTTAGGAGAGTGAGTAAGAAAAGAGAAAAAGCTGGCTCCGCTAATGACTAGGAGTACTATGAGTAATTACTTAAAGGATTCCTGAAAAGAAATCTGTAAGCAAAGGGATTTTTGGAAGAACTAATTATGAAATGCCTAGATAATTTCTCAAGAAATCAATGACGGAAAGCCCAAAGAATTCCAAATTCTTTGGTGCAAATAAAAAAAAAACAATCTTTAATAGAATTTCCGCAGGAGGCCTTGGGTGAATTTCTGTAAGACCCTCTGAGGAAATTTGTGCAGGAATTCTTTAGGGATGAATGTGTCCATCCTTGTAGGGTTATCTGAAGAAAAACTTCGAGAAATCCATGAACGAATCTTTATACGAAACTTGAAAAACAAAATCCTTGTGTAAAAGATTAAATTTTTACTGGAATTTCTTAAAAGATTCTTGAACGAATTGTGAAAAAGGACTTAAAAACATTGCCTAAGGAATCTTTGAATGATTTTCTACAGAAATTATTAGAGGAATTTATGAGGAAATCCCTGCAGGTATGATTACTAAAGAAATGCTTGAAAAAAAATTCTTAAGAAATCCTTGAAAGGACTTCCAAGAAAAATCGAATGAGGCAGTGCAAAAAGAACCCTTGAAGAAGTTTCTAAAAAAATCTTGAAGGAACTTCAAAGTATTCCTCTGAAAAAATGCTGAAGAGAACATGTGGGAATCGTTTGTGGATATCTTTAAGAAACTCTTTATAGAGTTCTTGGGATTACATAATACTGAAGAAAATCCTTCAAGGAATTGAGAAGAAGTTTCCTAAGGAATCGCTGTTGCAACATTCGCAGAATATCTTCGAGGAATTTGTAAAGAAGTTCTTGAAGTATTTCCCAGATGAATCGTAAAAGATATCCAAGAAAGAGTTCTTGGAGCTCCGCACTTGAGTAAAAAATATTGATGAAATCGTTAATAACATTTCGTTAGAAGTTTCGTGAAAGAAATCCGGACGAAACTGGTGTAATCGCTAAAGAAACCGTTAAAGGTACTATAGATAAAAAACTGATAAAAACCTTGGAAGAATTCCTAAAGGATTCATTGAGGAATTCCAGTAGAATCTCTTGGAGCAATTCCTGTGAGAATTTTTACATCCTTTTTTACAATTTTTGAAGTACTTCTTCGGATTTTTTTTATCTTTTTCAGTAATTAATTGGGGAACCCGTGTACAGATTCGTTAAGGAATATCTTTAAACATTAATTTGAGAATCCATTCGGCTATTGCTCTGAAAATTTCCTTTGACGATAGATTTGATTAATTGTTACGCATTTCCTTTGGAAACTTCTTCAACTAATTCTCAGAAATGCTACAAAAATGGCTTCTGATTTTTATTTCTACGAACTTCTTTAGATTTCTATTTCTATAAAAATTTTGTTGGGAATTCCGTCTGCAACTTTTCACTGACTTTTTTTGACAATTCGTCTGGTAATAACTTTCCTCTGGTAATAACTTTCGGAATAACTTTAACACTTTTCTGGAAACTTCTATGCCAATCCCTACGGGAATTGATTGGGTAATTCATTTGGCATTTTTTTTTGGTAATTTATTCGGCGAGTTTTCTGTGAGTTACCTGAAAAAAACTTTCAAAACTCTTTTGGCGGTTTTTTTTTGGCAAATTCTTTGGAAATGCTTTGATTGGATTTGATCCGAAAGTTCCGAAAGTGGAATTTTCTCTGCAAATGTTTTTGAAAACTATTTCGGCATAACTCTTTTGGAATTTCTTGGCAATAATATTCAAAGTTGAATTAGGTTATTATTTTTGAAAATATCTTTGACAGAACTTTTTGAAATTCTTTGGGTTTAGAAATTTATTACAGGATTCAGTAATTTCTCTAAAAGTTCTACCAGCAGTCCCTTTGCTCATATACCTGACAATTACTATTGTAATTCTTTCAATAGCACAGCGTAATAAAAATTAACTAACTAATGTGTCTCTGACAGATTTTGGGCCGCGGTTATGTTAGGTACGATACAAACCACCCTCCAAAAATTGCATGATAGTTTACATATTAGCTTAAAATGCTTAAATCTTTCAAATTTGATTTGATAAAACGAAATATTTTGCGTGAGTCATAAATTTAGATGTCAATTGACCATTTTACCTTTTAATTGCTTAAAAAAAATATTTCCATGCTTTAACGGCTTGCAGTCAAAAAAGCCCAAAATCGCATATTTTGCCCTATAAATTGAGGTATAGCTCAAAATTGTGGCGTCCTGAAACAAATCTGAGCCCGGATTCGGATTCAGCGGCCCAAAACCTGTCAGAGTCATATACAGGTACTTTGAAAATTAATTAGTCGACTCGTTTGTAAATTTAAGTGGCAACTTTTAAAAGCTTCTTTGGTAATTCTTTATTAAATTCCGTCCGTTATTACTTTTGATGTTCTATGAGATACATCTTTGCAAATTAAAAATAAATCCACGAATTTACAACGGAACGACCGAGAAAAATCTCAAGAGAATTACCAAAAGAATTTCCAAAAAATTAAGATGATTAACAGAAGAGATCACAAACAATTTCCTAAAAATGTATGAAGAAATTTCTATAGAATTTTTTTGGAGGAATTTCTGTGAGAATTGAAAGAATTCTTTTTTTTTTGAGTTTCTAAAGTATTTATTGGAGGAATTTATGAATCCTTGAATAGGCTTATTAGAGGAATTTCTAAAAAAAATCTAGCAAAAACACTCAATGCATCCCCTGGAGGAATTCCTATGGAATTTCTTGGAGGAATTTGTGTAAGAATCTCCGGAAAACCCTTGCAGTAGTAATTAAATAAATACATGAAGAAATCCTTGCATAAAAAGACCCCAAAAGATTTCTTGTACAAAACTATTTGTAAAATACCTGGAAAAATCAGTTTAGGAATGAATAAATGAAATTAATTGAAGAAACTCAAAGAGAATACTTGAATAAAATCTGACCGAATCTTCGGGCAAATCGCAAGAGAATTACTAAAGAAATCTCTGGAAAAAATCCTGAAGGAATTTTGGGAGCAATTTCTAAAGGCTGCCTTAAAGGAAATCCTTTAGAATTTTGAATAACCTTAGAACATTTCCTAAATCCTTGGAGAGACTTCTGGAGAAGTTATTTGTTTTGATAAGATAGGATATCTGTTTCTTTACTATTTATCCATTTACGATGCCATTTTTATCCCACTCAAAACAATGGAATGAAGCGTTTTTGTTCTGTTTCTTATTTATGTATATTTGTTAGAAGTGAGCACGGATTATATAAAAAAAATAACGTAATAATTCTGGAGGAATCAATCATAAATTCTGGAGAAATAGAATTTTTATGAAAAGTGCCCAGAGGAATACTAGCAAAAATTCCTGAAGGAACTCTTGAGAAAACTCCTAGAGTTGATGGGTATTGAAAGATTCGTTAGAAGAAGTGCAGAAGGATTTTTCGAAAGAATTTCTACAGAACTCCTACAGAAGTCCATCTAAAAATTTAATTTAATTAATTCAATTTCTTCAGTAGGAATCCTTGGAGATTTTGTTTAATTAATGGAAAAATCCTATGACGAATCCCTTAGTAGAACCTTAGAGATACTTCTTGAAGAATCCTTGAAGATTTTTTTTTTGGAAAAGGGAATTTTTGGTGGGATTTCTGAAGTAATCTTGGGAAGTAATTCTTAAGAAATCTTTAAAAGGTCACTAAGATAAGTGATGAATGCTTGAGGAAATTTCAAGTTTAATTATTGGAGAAATATCTAAAAGAGTTATTTGAGGGAAGAATTGAGAAATACTTGAAGAATCTATGGAAAATCACCAAAGGAATATTAAGAGGATTCTCTGAAAGAAACGGAAGAAAGTTTAAAGAAACTCTAGCAGGGCTTCTCTTCCTCTGAGGGAATCTCGATGTAATTTCTTGGAAGAACATCTGGTTCTAAATGAATAATTGATGATTTGATTATTTTTCATGTCATTGATTATTTTTTTCTGGAATTTCGAAAGAATTCTTTAGATGATCTTCTAGATGGATCCTCAGAATATAATTGATAGATTCTTGAACTAATATTTCGAGAAATACTCGATGAAGCCTTTGCAAGAATCTTTTGAATTACTCTGTAGTATTTTGAAAACATTTCTGCATGTCTGAGGTGAACCAGCCAAGGGACTGAAAGCCTCATTAATAAGGCTAATTATAATAATATCATTCCTGAACGAGTGCTTTTAGAGGAATACTGAATGATATCCTTGCATTTACAACTTAAAAGATTCTTGAATACAAATTATTCTTCAAGAAAAATTTCTTAAAGAAAAAAGTAAAGCAATCTTTCAAAGCGTTTATAAATGATTATTTGGTACAATTTCTAAATAAATTGCTAAAACATTTTCAGCATAATTCTTATAAAAAAATCTCGCGCTCCCGAAAAAAAATCATGAAGGAAAACAGAAAACAAGATAAGATTGATAATTTTTAACCTTCCGTTGGCCATCACTGCCAGAATCACTAGAATACTGAGTACAAAAAGCGAGATTTTTTCAAAGTTCTGTACAAAATATAACAGTGAGATTATTCGACAGTTAAATGTATAGATTTATCATTGTAAAATATGTAAATATTATGTAATTTTCAGGGGGGCCTACTAATTTGCTTCCGCACCGGGCCCCCAAATTCCTAGCTACGCCACTGGTACAGGCACCCTACTAAGCTTAGAATGTTCATTAGGCCGTCCCTTATTTTGCAAAATTTAGAAATGTTATAAGTTCGTTAGTGGAAAATGATCGTTTTAGCTAAAAAATAATCGTGTCAAAATTTGAAGTCCGTATCTCAAGGCTAAGTGGTCCCTCAAGGGGCCTAAAGTTGTCAAAAATTGTATGGGACCAAAAAAACATGAAATTTTTTTCGACAAAACAAATACGCTATTCCACTAAAACCGGTAATTTTAGGACCCTGAAGGGCCAAAAATGTGCTTAGATTTGCGATATCTCTACTCGTTTTCAAGATATTGATAAAAAACGACTGAAAAATAAGCATTTTTGACCATTTTGTTTAGGTTCCGAAGGAAACTTACCCTATTTTGTTCAATAACTCAAAAACGAGTAGAGATATCGCAAATCTAAGTACATTTTTGGCCCTTTAGGGTCCTAAAATCACCGGTTTTAGTAGAACAGCGTATATTTTTGTCGAAAAAATTTTTATGTTTTTTTGGTCCCATACAATTTTTGACAACTTTAGGCCCCTTGAGGGACCACTTAGCCTTGAGATACGGATTTCAAATTTTGACACGATCATTTTTTAGCTTAAACGATCATTTTCCACTAACGAACTTATAACATTTCTAAATTTTGCAAAATAAGGGACGGCCTAATGTTCATCTATACAATTTTTACCGAATCATTTTTTGAATTTTTGACAGGGTGTAGGTAGCAAAAATGATAATTTTCCAGGAATCAATGGCGGTTGGCAGGTCTACAGAGAAATTTCTAATGGAATTTGTGGATAGCACAGCAGTCCTGGCAAAACCCTTGAAAAAATCTGACAAAACTCCTGATTGTCCGAGATAAATCTTTGTTGAAAATATTTATTTAGTGGTATTAGCGTTCAGATATCCAAACGGCGCATAACTCTAAACACCAAGCATCGCACTTTGTCATGCTAATTTGTCCCTTCGTCGAATAACATCTCGCAACAGCTGACGTCGCTCCTACAACGTTCACTATACGCGATGTATTAGATGATGATGATGCTGATGACGATACCGCACAACAAGACCCATGCGTTGCCGTCGTCGTCATCACCGAAGAAACGCCTCTAAATACTAAACTCATATGCATTGTTTTGCAACGCAGCATAAACATTCCTCCCGGGTTGGAAGCGGCTTGCAAGCCATAATTTTCAGAAACGCTTAGTCATCCATCCAATCCTTATGCGCGAGAAAAGGGTTAGGTCATTCACCAAAAAAAACGTCTTGGAAGAGTTGAATTTTCGCATACGGAGTCCCAGTTTGCACCGTCCGTGTACGCATTGGGTCGGGCAGTCGTCGGAACCCTTACTGAGCGATCGAACCCATTTGTTTTTCTTCGTTTACGTCAGCCGCGTCCGTGGACGATCGTTGAACATCTGGAAGAAGTTTTTTCTTCTCCTGCTCAGTTGTAACCTGCAACTAATTGACGGCACAGGGAATTAGTTATTTCATATTTTAATGTTACAACATTTTTCTTAAGTCGTACAGTCCGACTTAGCGGCACGCATTGCGTAACAACTTTCTTCCACATTCATAAGTATGTAGGTATATTGCTTCTGTCGATTTCGATTACTTTTCAAGCAGCTCCCTTTTCAACACTCCGGCACGCCGGCTTGTCGCCCTGTCATAGGGAGATGAAGGTCTCTCGTTTGTATTTTTTTTTTCGTTTTAAGTCAAATCGTGTCGGTTTTGATTTCAATTCAAGTAGGTGCTTCGTTCCTGGTCGAAATCAATTGTACCTACTCTGAAGAAGGCGATGATGCTGGGGGAGTTGAACGAAAGCCGGATGCAAGCATGGCACCACCAACCGTAATCCGCCAGAAGCGAGAAGTGTTGCTTTTATTGGCCTCCTAACAACGAACGCTCGTAGGGCTGACTGGCGCACTCGGTAGTGGAGTGGCTAAATGCCATAAGTGGAATATCAACACACCAAGTGGAGGACGATCTGCGGACCCTACGCAGAGTGCGGAACTGGAGGCAAACAGCCATGGACCGAGTGGAATGGAGGCGGCTACTATGTACAGCAGAGGCCACCCCGGCCTTAGCCTGACCGGTAAGGTAAGTAAGGAATATCAGCACATCTACCGTACCATGCGTACCGTGCGTTCGAGTTTGATTAGATTTGTGCGTTAATCCGATGAGATGTTTTCACTTGGGCGCCTTTGTTTTGATTTCGTTTAGGTTATGGGGTGCGTTAAGTGTTTCAACTTTGCTTTGTTTTTCGATGGTTTGATCGCTCCAACATAATGCTCGTGATTATCAGATCGTTTCAAGTTATGAGAGGTTTCAGTGCTGCTTTGAGAAAAAAAAACTGATTGATGAAGAAGTTATTTCCTCTAAAATTAATCAGTGAAATCAAAAAATCAGTAATTCAGGCACAGTTATGATCAACAACTGAAGGGAAATAACCGGAATTACTATTTTACGCCATTCTATGCCCATTATAAGTTCACTTAAAAAAAAACAATTTTTGTTTTTGTTTTTTGTTTTTTTTTTATTTCTTTTTATTTGTGAATTTTAACATAAGCATTTCTCCACAGTAAGTTCCCGTAACGTGGGTAGATCACCTTAGAACGGTGCGTTACGGTGTAAGATCTACCACATTGCATCAAATTTTAATCTTGCTATTTTACTGCCTAAAGTGGTAGCATACCAGATTAAAATTTGATGTATTTTTGTAATGGTTATGTTTTATTTATGTTTTGTTTTTAACTTCTAATAAACCTTTTTGTTTCAGGAAGATTCAGGTAATTTTATTGTATAATGATACCATGTTTTAAAAATAATAACTGTAACGAGCGTATCACTTATGCCTTATTCAGTAAATATTACTTAATCCTTTATTCTCTTTTCAGTGAAGAATTTTACCATCATTCCTGGCGCACTAATCAATAGTTTTAGCAAATCACCGTATACATCACCATAATAATACATGCGAACATGTTTAAATATCTATATCGTTATCTGGAAGCGTTTGGTACGGGAGGTCCACGCTTCCATCTTTCCCCTCGATTTCAAGGTGTAGAATGTTTTCAAATATTGACTATGTTGAAACCTTTCTATCCCTTGAAATCTTCTATGCGGTACATGCTGCGCAGTTGGCCTGGCCGTTAGACAAGAAAAATGATAGACTTGAAAAGTCTTCATTTTCCAGGATGCATTCAAGTAATGGCTGCGTTAGTGTGAGATTAGATTAGATTAGATTAGATTAGATAAGCATTTCTCCACAGTAAGATTTGAGGTTAGGGAATTGACACTGAATACATTTCTTCTTTTTTGTGAAATAACGGAGCAATATTTTCCCAATCGGTTTCCATACACTGTCAGAGGAATAATCCAGATATCTCCTTATTTTTTCCTGGTGGAAAATGTTTATCAGTTTTCTAAAAACCTTCATTTTTTTTTATTTCGTTAAAAAATGTTTCTGTTAACTGAAAAACAATTTTCTACCAAGAAAAAAAATAAGAAGATAGACACATTGATTCTTTCTCTAAATTTGTAACGAAACCGATTTTGAAATATTATATAAAAAATCCAAAATAAAACAAAAATAGGAAATGTATCCATTTTTGTAAATTTTAAGAGACATCTGCAACAATCGCAGGAGTATACCTAAATGAAATTGAAATATAAATCGTTAGAAGAATTCCGGGAGAAATCCTTGAAGAAACACCGCCAGTAATTCCTAGATAGGAATTTCTGAAAGAAATATCAAGAAATTCTAAAGAAAACTCGGGAGAAATTCCTGACTGAGGCTTAGTAAGAAATACCAGGAAAAAATCCTTGAAGAAATGTAGGGAGGAATTCTTGAAGAAATCTCAGGAGCGATTCAAGAAGATTTCTAGAGAGATTCCTGAAAAAAAAAAAGAATTAATCTACAAAGGAGACCTTGTAACGGACCGAAAGGAATCCCTTGAGTAAATCACGGGTGAATCTGGGAGAAATCTCAGAATGACTCTTAATTTTCTCATTTTCTTCAGCCAGAATCTCGTGAAGAATTTCTAGAGGAATCGCAGGGAATCTTGGAAGAAAAAAACGGGTGGAATCATACGAGAAATTATAGTAGAAATCCTTAGTGGAATTCCAGAAAAAAAAATCTGGACTAATCTCCGAGAAAATTTGTTAGGAAATTCCCTGTACGAACTCCATAAGAAACCCTGGAGCAACTCGAGGAGGAATTCCGGAGAAAAAAAATAATATTAATCAAGATTCCTGATGCAGTGTTCGAAAGAAGAAGTCCCTGGAAGAATCTCTAGCGAAGTTGGAAAATCTGTAGAGAAATTTCTGAATGAAACCTGCGAGAAATCTCTGAAGTGCCCCGGAAGGTTTCCAGGTGGGATTCCTGAAGGAATTCCGGGAACAATCTTCAAATTTGGAGACACTTTGAATGAATCTCTAAGAAAACTACTGATATTAATTGAGAATTTCCTGAAACTCCCTGAAGGTATTCTTCGAAAACCTGAGAAACACAGTTCAGTTATTTTTAGTTTTTTTTTTGTAATGTTCAATTTTCAAATCAACTTTAAATTTTAATTCCAAAAAAAAACTTCAATAAGCAATTTACTAATAACATATTCTCTTTTATTTCTATTTACAGGTAAGCATCTCAAGGAAAAGCATCATCAGGTTTGAAGTTTGAAATATCCAAATTTGTTAACACAGTTTGAAAAACGTCCAAGACAACCAATTTTCACAGGGTGTCTACGACCTGACAACCTGAAGGCATTTAAGAATTTTATTTTACCTGGGAAAATCTAGAATTCTCAGGGAATTCTGGAGGAAATCAGGATTTTATTTTGAAAAGGAGGAACTTTATTGAACAATATGTTTAAGATTTTCAAGTCCATAGGTATAGCTTTTGTATTTCGTCGCAACTAAAATGGTTTATTGGGCATAATATACCACAGAGACGAATTATTTGAAAGTCATAATCAAACATTTTATTAGCTTTACTAGTTTAATATGAAATTTGTAATGGAATTCAAAACATTATTTTCAAGTATTGTTGAAGATTTTCATGAAAACTTCCTGCAATCAGTTTTGAATTTGCTCAAAGCCTTTCCGCATTATTTTTGAAAATTCGTTAGTAGATACCTTTTTTTTGGTGGTTATTGGTAGATCTTGACTGTTTGGTATCCAAACAATGAGTTTTCGTGAAGCTTCAGAATTTTTGTAAGAATTTCAGAAGCACTGCATAGAAAAATTTGATTGAATTTCTTACTTTACTTCTGGCGGAAGTTCTGAAAAATTCCTAGAAGACATTCCCTAAAATACTAAAAGTAAATATTCTTGAAACCTGTAGTCATTACACCTGGCAAAATTCCAGAGAATTCGTAGCCGAATTGGAAAAGAGATTCTGAACAATTACTCAAGATTATATGAGGAATTCCTAATAAATTGATGTGAGCACTCCGCTAGAGGAAACTCTAAATTGATTTTTAAGAAATAAATTTTGAAAAAGGAAATTATAGCGCATTTGCCAAAAAAAATGCAAATTTTATTTCAGGTTAAGCTACCGGACGAATTTCTAATAGATTTTCTGAATATACTTTGCCAGAACTCATACAAGTGCTCTTAGTGGAAAGTTTATACCATCTCACTTATACAGAACTTTCGAGAATAATTGGTGTAATCCCTGGAAAGATTTCTCGTGTTGAGTTTCTGCGGAAATTCCTTCAGGGATTTCTTTAGAAAATTCTTGAAAGACTTACCCTATTTTTTCGGGATTTTTAAAGGTTTTTTTTTTCGAAAAATCCTTGGGAAATTCCTTTAAGCATTCTCTAAAATGATCATTCATGGATTCATTCCATTTTATTCCTCCGGGGTTTGCTTTAGAAATTTCTCCAGAGATATTTTTTTTTTAAATCTGCCAATAGATCTTTTTGGAATTTCTTTAGAAATTCCTCCATGGACTTTTTAAAAACAAAATGTGTGAAATCCCTTCGGGAATTCTCATAGAAACTCCTCTACAGGCTCCATTTTTGAGAGATTCTTTCATCAAATTTCCCATGGCTTTTATTATAAATTCGACTAATAATTTCTTCAGAAATAACTAAATATTTTTCTCCAGAGATTTCTTTACAAATTTCCCCAAGAATTTCGTTGAAAAAACTTCCACAGATTGTTCAATTATTCTTTCATGAACCCTTGCTTAATTACCCCCATCCTAGGATTCATTTAAAAATTGTTAAAGCAATCCCCTACGAATTTCTTCATATTTTTTATAGACATTCCTTCTGAAATTTTTCAAAGCATTCATCTAGAAAACATTCCATGAACTTTCTCTCAAATGCACCATTGAATTTTTAGACTACTATTCACGGACACTTCATAAATCAGAAATTTAGAACTCGTTCAAAATTTTCTCAGAAGATATCTACAAAAAAATCTCCGAGAACTGCTTTAGAAATACTACAAGAGATTACCAAGGAAATTCCCAAAATTCCTTCATGTTCCTTCAGATATTCCTTCAAGATATTTCTCTTCCAGTCGTAGAAAATTCTCAAAGGATTCCATCAGAAATTTTTCTACAGATTATTTCATAGATTTTTATAAGGAAACTTAAGGAAAGGCAGGAAGATATTGTTGCAGAGCTTCCTGCAGACATTCACACAGAGATTTCATCAGAAATTACGTCGGGTATATATTTTCCCAGAAATTCTTCCACGATTTTCGCCAAGCGTACCTCCAGGAATAAATTTAAAAAAAAAATTTAGGATTTTTATTAGGGCACTTCTCCAAGATTTTTTTGTTATCTCAAGAGGTTTTGTTTGGTTTTACACTTGGGGTTTCCAGGTCTTTCTTCAGGTATTCCTGCTGGAATTTCTTCAGAAATTCCATCAATGAATTCTTTAAATATGCCTGTTTTTGTTCAGAAATTCTTTCAGAAATTCATTTAGAATTTTATTCAGATTTTTTTAAATTCTGACTCAATGTTAGTTGAAATGCTCTCGGTGTACCTGCGCTTGACGAGCTTGGCGGACTCTCTGATGCTAAAAAACGACGGGAAATAAGATTTCTCGCAAAGTTTTCACTATCGCAATAGACGAACCAGCCAAGGGCAACTCTATACATAATAAAGATAAATCAATCAATCAATTCATTATAACTTCCTGGCTAGCACCACCCATTGTCACCTGATGTGTCCTTACAATGTAACCATAAAGGTGGTAACTCACTTTTTTGTAGCTTTTTGGCACTCTAGCCGCAGTCAACTAAAGGATCTTTCATTGTTATCACATATTAAATCGCATACCCGAGCAAAGTTTCATAATAAACAGATAACAAACTGTGTTATCTGATATCAAAAATAATTAACAAAATTTGTTCTAAGTTTGGTTGAATAAGCAGGCAACATAACAAACGTGATAACAAAATTATACCCATGGTATCATGAAAATATCTCATTATGTTATCATCTGGGGCATCCTGATAACAACTTCTGTAAATCAATTGAATTGATCTGATTGATAACTTATTTTGTTATCAGTGAGATATTTGCTCGGTCATTTATAACTAACTTCCGATATTGTTGTCGATGTTGACGCCTTAGATTTTGACAGTTGCGGTAATATTAATTATCAGGGTGATAACACAAAATTTTTAAATGAGTACTGGAGTGAGCATCAGTTATCATTATGTTATGGTGCTGTTATTCGACTTTGCTCGGGTAATGTCACCATAAACAAATCTCGTTTGTATGTTTACAAGTTCATTAATGCATTTATACGATAAATTTTAATTTTATTTATACTCTACGAGTTTGCTTTATGCGTTTATGCGTTCATTGCAATAAAACACTAGAAACAATATTGTTTATTGCGAAGTAATTCATACATTTACCACACTTTTCATTTGCATTTATACGATTGCGATGTAATTTAGTAATATTATGATGAAATGGGTACATTCTCATGCGATTTTGGTTATCTGGGATCCCGAGCAAAGTCTTACAACAAAATTATAGCAAATCGAAAACACGATTTGTAATCAGCAGCAAATTGATATCACAATTTGATATCAGATTGTCTTGAATCAACTTGAATTCAAATTTTGATTTCGTTTTGCTGTCACTTCAACTTATTATAAATATTAAAGTTTTTAACCAATTTCAAAACTTCTAGACGACCTTGTATAATACAACTAATGCTATACCATCAGTGCAATTAACATATTGCATTTAAGTTTTCATATCATTCGTAAAACTATACATTTAACGATTTTTCCATTTTTTCGCACTGATAGCAAAAACAGTTATCAATTTGATATCACTGATGGCAAGAATTGTTTTCAACTTGCTGTTACGGGAACATTTTTCTGCTCTCATTTTTGATGTTTTAACCGTTAAAACGACAACAACCTGAGTTATCATAATTTGCAATATCGCAACATCAAAATTAGTTTTCAATTTGCTGTCAAGCTTTGCTCGGGATACGTATATGTATGTTGAAATATCACGTATATTCTGCAACTTTTGGGATTCTTATACCTATAAGTTGATACGTATGTTAATACAAATTTACTCGCTAAATCGCAATAAGTTCAAAAAAGAAACATTGTGATGAAACTTATACTTCTGCCATACATATATGTAATAGTGATTTGAAATATTACTTTTACAATGTAGGGTAAGTGTGCCGATCGTTGTGGTAATAAGGTAAATTAATTTAAAAAAATATTATCTTTTTATCTAATGAAGGATTTCAAAACGTTAGTAGGTAGTTTTCTATCCAAATTTGCCCGGAAAAATATGAAAACTATCGTTTCTCTCTGTTTTCGATCAAAAATCGCATACCACAACAATAGGCACACTGTTCCTATTATGGAGGTAAAATGTAATTTCGGTTCCTAATGTTGCGGTATCCCATTGAAATCATATGGGATACTGCAACATTAGGAACACTACCGCAACAATAGGAACACTGCAGCAGAAATATTAAGGAAAATATTTTATTTAACTAGATTTTTGGGCTAATCTTAAGCACACAAAAAGTGCAATCTCATAATTTAAGCATAATACATCTATTAAAAATGCCTTTTGGTAACATTTCAGTCGAAAAAGTGCTCAAACGCCACTACCGCAACAATAGGTACTACCACAACGAAGGGAACAATTACCCTAATACGTGTATCCTTATGTGACTATTGATTATCCGGTGAAAGCTAGTTACTTCTTTTCGGGATTGGCCTGCCAATTCGATGTTGTCATGTTCAGAACACGCTTGGGTCGAAGTTTCAACGAATAGTTATAATCAATCAAACTAAAAAAAACTTTAAGTGTAGTTTTTGAATTCGGCATAAACGCAATAGAAAAAAAAAACACTGCTTTACATATTTGGCGAACGGGGTATAGAAAACACTGTGCGTTGTTCGAGTCAGATAAAAACTATATTTCAAAAGAGCTACCTAGTGTTTATATACAGGTTTGAGGACATTGCCTCGCATAGTCAAAAATAGATTTCAATAGCGTATACAAAATTGGTACAATTGATTGAATTCAACGATGGCCAGACGGGCCGCTATTATAAAAATATTGTACAGAACAATTTGCCGCGATCGAGCGAGAAGATTCGTCATCGACTGGAGATGTCGCATCGATGATGACGATGATGATGCTACACATATAACAGCAGCGGATCATTGCATTTGCCTATGTTGGACTACAAGAGTGTTTCATCTCTGAAAAAAAGTGGTCCAAGGAGTGATACCTTATTCTTCGTTTTATGTTAAGATTTTGCTCATTTCAAGCTCTGTTGTCTATTTAACCCCTCACCCACCGTTTTTTGCTATGAATAACCCATATCATAATCATAAACAAAAACACTTCTTTCGCCTTTCGCCACCTCTCGTTCGTTTGACAGCAAGCGATAACTGTGGCTTGCTGGGTTATCTATTCTTGAAGAGAGGCATGGTAAAAATGCTATCTTTTCCCTTTGTTTTGTTTATCGAGTCGTCAGCCGAAGTGTGAATCACGCTGTGATCATGATCAATCTCCGAAATACTCAACTGCTAGATACTAGCTACTAGAGTGGCAGCCAACGAGTTTATCTTGTTTCAACATCAAGTTTTAAATAAAAACAAAAGGTTCTTTTTATGAGTGGCGAGATCATGTTTTCAAACATTCCCTCGTTGCGTTGCGTTGGACTGTCTATCTAGGTATTCATCAACAAACATATCGGTGTGGTTGCGAAATGGAAGGAAAATGTTTTGGGTTTTCGGTTTCTGTTTAGGCAAAACAGTTTTACGATGCTGAAAAAACTAGGAGACGAACGAAAAATGCGATGTGTTTGAATGAAAACTAAGGCATTATGCATCAGCCAAGCATGGGAAACACTCAGGCAATTATGTGTTACATTTCTCTCACTTACTTCAACCCACAATCCGAGACGAGTTTGCCTCGTCGCTTTTATTGCTGTGGGTTTTATTCGTTTTTTTCGCCTACGCATTTTATCGCTTTTTTTTTTTGAAAACGAGTTGACCATCATTGAGATATGAGTTCTTCGGTTTTTTTACATCATAACGAACAACACCAAGAACAATTTAAATTTTTACCGAAAATTAAAGACTCATTTATGGAACGATCAATTGGCAAATATTGCTTTTCCTTATCAACTGTGAAAGTCCTCCTACAATGTCAAGTTGAGATGCAGACTGTTGCAGTTTCGTTTGGGATGTAATCGTTAGTGTATTCTTTTTTTTATCTGTATTAACGAGATTTTTAGCCCTAGGCTAGTTCATCTCGGGACCCACGCTTTGCTTCCCTTCCGAAGGAAGAACTCACATTTTGCGAGTTTGTCGGGAGTGGGATTCGATCCCAGGCCCTCGGCGTTATAGTCAAGTGTTCTAACCATCCAACCAGATCCGCTCCCACGTTAGTGTATTCTATTGATGCAATAAACAGGCTGTCCCTCGTTTTACGACTACCCTACATGTTTAAAGCCGCAAGACATGAAAGGCAATTATGCGGATGATGGCAGCTTTCCAGCTTGAGATGAGAGAAATCATCTCCCAGGCCCTTGGGACGTCTGACGTCACCGTGTCTTATCTATTTTCGGAGGTGTGAAAATTCTCTGCCAAACGTTTCAATTACTGAACCACATCAGTGTGTGATCAGTGTGTTGTAGCCAATCAATGTTCGTAGTCAGAGGAAACGCGTTTCAGAAATAGTGAGACCTTCGCATTTCGTGCGGCGTGGAAAATTTGTTACGTCGTCGTCGTCGTCGTCGGCGTAATCGTAAAAATTAGAGTGTCCGTGAAAACTTCGGGGGGGAAACCGAAATAGTTCTCGAGTGGAATATTATTTTGACGAAAAGCGGACGTTTCGTCGATCTTGGCCGGCAGTCAGTGGATTAAATATCAACACATCACTGAGTCGGCGACGCGGCGCGACGTGCGCGCAAAATCCGAGAAATTCTGGTTCGGAGTCGTAAAGTCGGTGCTAATTTATTGGCTGTTAATGTATTATTTTCTTTTTGGTGGACGGTACTGAGAGTGGACGGTTTGGGAAGACGACCAAGTAGGCGCGTGATTTTCGCAATTGTAATCGTTTAGCGCGAACGAAGATCCAAGCAACCCGGTAGTGAGCGTGGGTGTTGTGGTGTGTCCATTTCAGGAGGATGTTTACAAATTCGCTGATTGAAGATTGAAAGCGGTGTGATGGCCGAAGGAGGAGCGTTGATTGAAGATTTGAATGTTGGTACAAAATGCTAGATTCATAACCATTACCGTGATTTTGGGTGAAATTGATCAATGGGGTGAAATTGATCGACGAGAGGTCCATTTTTATTTGTTAAAAATAACGCTTTAAACTTTAAACAGTTTGTAAAAAATGTTCATCATCTGGCTCAAGAGTTTTTGAATGATGAGTTTACATGTTTTACAGCTAATTAGTTTCATATTTCTGTACAAAATTCAACATTTTCCGAAACTGCCTGTCATGCGAACTTCAAACACATTTTTAAACTTTTGTTACCGTAGCTGTACACACTTATTTTAGAGTCACTTGTTCGGCTGTTCTATTATCGGTAAAAGTTCGGATTACCGAAGTTCAGCACAGTTCTACCGAAGCTCAGCTAGTTTTTACCGAACGTTCGGTAAACATTACTGATGGTTCAGTAGAGTTTACTGAACGTTCGGTAATTTTTTGACGAACTTCGGTAATATGGTGCTGAACATTCGGTAATCTGAACTTTTACCGAAAATAGAACAGCTGAATACGGTACTTTATTTTAAGTGTGTATGTATCGCAAATGTAATGAATATTCGAATTAATGTTTCTAGTTGCCAAGTATTCGCTAAAACCGATTTCGTCATCAATAGTCCTATAAATATTGATTTATGTATAAAATTGTACTTTTCTGGAAATTATAACATATTTAGTATGGAAATTGCAAACTTTTAAGGAGTGTATCGGAAAGTAGTTGAAAATGTTCAGAATGCTCTATCTCGAAGCTGGGTTGGTCTTTTCATTTCGGTTCTTCTATGAAATCTTCACAATATAGTTAAGTTTAGAATACCTTGGAAAAATTTGGAAAATGTTTAGTATTATTGAAAATATAGTTAAATGAATACACCTCACAAAATAAAAATCTGCACAAAATGCAATTTTGTTAAGATTTTTCAGCATTTCAAAAATCTGTAGCGAGTAAAATTTGTACGATAAAAAATCTGGAAAATATTGATGCTTGTTAACAGTTATGTACACATAACATATCATTCAACACCGACTTTCAAAATTCATATTTTCGATAGAAAAATCTTCTATATCTACAAAATGGTTCACTCCAAAAAACGTCTATTTTTTGGTCAAACTTTGAAGTTCTGCTTTTAATATCTTAAAAGGTTATGAAATTATTTTTTTTGCCCTAACTTACTCGTCCATAAATTAAAAACCATACCCTATTTAAAATAATGCGAATATTTCATTTTATGTATTTTTTATTTGCGTAAACATGTTTTTGAGGAGCATAGAAAAAGGGGGTTCCTCAAAAATGGCCTTTTTTCATTTTTAAGAATTGCGCTTAAATGCAGTGGAGATTTTTCTTGTAAAAAATAATTTGTCTATATCATGAGGATTCTTTAGCTTATTATATTTGCACAAAAAAGTTAACAATTTTCGAACATTATCGAACTTTTTTCACAATTTCAATTTTTTAGAAGGTGTGCAAAAATTTAAAAACATGCGTTCAGTAATCTAGGTTAAAAACCCAGTTAAAAGAACATTTTTAGAAAATCATAAAAGTCATTTCTTTTTTCAAGGATTTATACAGTATCTCCAAAAATAAAATTACTTAAAAGTTGTATTAAACTATTTTTGAGGCTATTTTAAACATTTTCAACTACTTTACGATACACTCCTTAGGCGTTTTCTAAAGATTTATTAAACTTCAAACTTAAATAATTAAAAATTTGGAAAACTTGTAAAAAATTTGCATAGCTTTTCGCATTCCGGGGTGGTTAATTCAGGAGGAAAAAATACTTTCAGCACTTACAAAAACACTTCATTGACTGATCAATTTTACCCCGAAACTAAAATGTTTGATTTATTATTTCAAATGATATTTTTTGTAATAAAAAGATTTGCAGTAGAATTTTTAACCTCGTTGACTGATGAAAACCATGGTCGTACTTGTTTTAAAGCATTAAATTTAACCATATTGATAAATATTCAAAAATTATTCGCCAAAAACTACAAAAAGTAATCAATTTCACCCGAAATCACGGTACTTTTATTGTAATTGTAGTTTCCTGTCAAACTAAATGATTAATCATTTCACTTAGGAAGAACAAGTAGCAACTTACCCCACTTTTTTGAAAGTTTGATAAGACTAAAAACAATTAAAAATGTCCACTGTCAAACCAATGATAATGCGGCAAAATCAGTTTCGTTTATCAAATAAATGTTTTTTTCTCATCGGTAAAATGTAAACAACAAGTTGTCTTCGTCAAGAGAAGATGCAAGCGAATGTGTGCGTGGATTTTATGCATAGAGATTGCTGACAGCTAACCTACAAACACTATCTTCAGATTGTTTTCATTGTGAAAAAAAAATCTTGCATGCATGTTCCCACGGTTAAACCGTTCGCAGTTGGGTAATAAGCGTGAAAATGACGGATTTTTTAAACAGGCCGATTTGAATGTGTAACTTGATCCGTTAGCATTGTTTTGCATACACACTCCCTCGGTTGAAGCGTTCGTGGTTGAGTAATAATCGTGTAAATCGCTAAAATTGTTTGCAATTGTACTTTAACGTGTATTGATCAGCCAGCTGTCAGCAATAACTATACGAAATATCGTATGTCACAACCACAGAGAAAAATTTCTTCTTTGCACTGTGATGACGTTTTATGATCTAGGAGCCTGTACCAGTTATCGCACTACCTAAGAAAAACTATTTCTACAAAAATAAGAAGAAGACCGTCGAATGTCATCGATATGTCAAATGATTGATTAGTTTTCATACTTCACAGGAAAAATATAGAAACGGGTCCTAAGAGATGAACCAGCCCAAGGCTGAAAGTCTCTACAATAATGCGAATTGAATTGGATTGAGAAACGGGTCCAAAACTACTCTAAGTATTTATTACGGCGTGTGCCAATGATAGGATACATTTGTTAGTTTGTGTTTCACTTCGCACTATTTGCATGCATTTCTTATGGGATTAGCCATAACTGATACACTATGGCGAAATAGTGTGCAAGGAAGCCGAAAATTTAAGGAAATTGATTTAATTTTATCATAGTTTGAGCAAATTGTGCAGTTTGAATGATTGCAACCATCTTATGTGAACGTGATCTGTTGTCCACAATTTTTTCATGTTGATTTGCATCATTAACCCTAAAAGGGATACCTGGGGTCCATTGGACCCCAGGCGCCTTTCAGAGCTCGTCTTTGATGGAACACAAAGGTTGAAAATCGACTACGGCGATTTCGAGGTACTATAGCCATAACTGGTACACTGAGCCTACTGGACAGAAATTTCAATTGAAGTTTGTTGGTCGTTATTCTGAAACTCAATCCGTCTAAACTTAAAAGTTTTCTGCTTAATCGTACTTTGGACACATGATTTGATTTGAATTGCGAAGAATTTGATCGACTTTTCGAATAAACACCTACGGGGAAATCATAATTTTTGATCATCCTATGTATCATAGTGTGACGTAAACAGAGTGCCGGAAATTGAATTCAGATTGTGCCCAAAATAGACGTAAACTAGACGGAAACATAATTCCAGGGACAATCATTCAATTTTCTTATTTTAAGGAAATTGTAGTTCTTTCACAATATTTTTAACATGATATAGAAGCTAATTTATAAAATAGTAATTGATACTAAATTAATCATGAGGCATTAATAAAGGCAAAGTGCAAGAATAAACTCGATGCTTAGCTTAGACGGGAATTAAATAAAAACGCTACATTTCTTAATAAAAACTTCAGCAAACCTTCCTTCACGACCTAACAGTATTAGGTTTAATTCATTTCATTCAAAACAATGCTTTAGGAAGGTTGAATTTAATTTTTTAAGGCAATTTCAACACCAAATACACGAACCATTCGAAGCCGTGCCCAAAATCGGATTCCATTAAAATTTGGCAATAGACAGACATGCACTGAAATTACCATCTCAGCCCCAAGCAAGCATAACGCACGGCGCGGCAGCGGCCCAATTTTGTGCAAATTACTTGGTCTCGTTTCGCGGTTTCGCGATTTAGCTCTTATGCTTTTAGTGCGAATGTTGCTGAATGCTGCAATATCCGGTTGGCATTGAAACCGCCTGGCCCGAACCTACGAATTGGGTGCAATTTCCGACCTAATGCATTTAGGCAGTTTCGCAAACGCAGCGTGTAATTTTGTTAAACTCTTCCACCTTGAACTTTTCTTCGAGAGAGGGAAATCAACCATCGAATGCCATTCGCATAATTTTTACTGGATCATAAATCTTAAAATTGAATGTCCCGTACTAACCGAAACTTTCTCGCAACGGCTTTAAGTAATGAGAAAGTTACGCAAGCGCGTCGTCATCGCCGTTGGTCCGGATGAAACTTCCTACGGGGGTACCGGGTACACTTCCTGGCGTTCGAGGGCCCAAGAAAACCCTTTTCACTTTCGACATTCTCATTTCAGTGTACGTACAAACCAATATATTTTAATATATCGATAAAACCATCAATTAGCGACCTACCGGGTGTTGTTCGCCCTTCATCCGCAGCGGCAGCGGAGGAAAATTACCTCATTTGCATAATCACTTCTGACCGCTGCGCTGTTCGCGCGCCCCACGTTCCACCGATCGATCGATCGGTGGACGGACCTCTCGCAAGACTGGGACGCCTTTTCCGGACCTCTCTCTCTCTGGATCGATCGCGGTATTCATTCGGCGGATCGTTTGATTTTTTCGAGTAGGTTGGTAGGCTGCAATAGGGCGTTCCTCTGAAATCGTCCATCATCGGCATTGCCGCCGCCACCACCGTCGTCGCCGTTCTTCGTCAAAAAGACTGAGTGTAATGTATCACGTAATGCATAATTACGCGATCGGGAGGTTCACTTTCAATCGCAGATACATATCGATCTCGGAAGGGAGCGGGAATGGTTCAGGATGTACTACAGTACACAGAGCGGTCATTGTTGTCTAATCTAACTGCGGATTGGTGTGGTCAAGAGAGAGATTTACTATCGGCTAGGTTCGATAGGTGATCACTTGATCACCTGTGAAAACATTAGTACTTAGAGTTGTCGATTTCGGTTTCCCTTTCGTTTTTAAATTAAAAACAGAGAGATGATTGAAGTTTTAGAGATATGCCGAGAATGAATGCATCATATTGTAATATGTCCGACAAATAGTAAAAGTTTCCAACAGCTAAACTGACATGGCAAGCCTGATAATCGAGCAATTCAATTTCAGAGCTGTAAATTGTCGCGACCATTGTTTGTTCTGATTTATATTACCACACTTCCCAAGTGATACGAATCAGTTAGCATAACATTCCCGAAATGCCACGCATTTTGCGGAATTCACTCTTCGCCTTTTCGCAGCGATGGCAATTGTATCGTTTCGCATACCGTTGTCCGTGCTTTTGCTTCCTACAGCAAGAGGTGAAGGAGAGAATCATGACAATCATATCCATATCAGTGATGATGATCGCAAAACGAGGATGGCGGGTGACTTGTGTGGACAGAATGAGTCAGAATGCGAAGAACAGACAGGATCATATACTCTCAAAACATTAGGAATTTACACGTGACGTAAACCATTAACGTACGTAAACATTTCATGATTTAATGATAACTTTGACTCAATTTTACATCCGTCAAGTAAGTTCGAGTTGGTTGCACAAGATGTCAACAAACCAGTCTTCCCAAACGAATACCGAACTCGTTAAGTACTGCTGTATTTATACTCCGCCAGTACTCCGGCTTCGTGTTTGAACCGCAACACCAAAATCTGTACACAAACGTATACTTATGTTCAAAGTTCACTTTAAACAGAAGTACGAACATGAGTACAGTACACGTGTACGACGACAACCGAAGCGGGAAGCAATGGTGCGAAAAAGAACTTTTTGCAATTTCTCATCGTAATAGGCTGTTTTCCCTCACGCAAATCTGACAGGAAAAGGCCTGCTTTCCCACACCAAATTAGCAGTGCGGTAATGGTTCATTACAGCACTGATTTGCGTTGCGTAATGAACCATTACCGCACTGTTTTCAGTTTTGATCAACTTGTTGATGTTTTCTGGACGCATGTTTGAAAATTTGTGACGACTGCACAGTATAACCTATTATGATCAGATTTTCTTAAACATTGGAGGAATTCCACGGAGTCATGTCAGTCGATCCTGAGCGACCATTTCAAAAATATCTGAAACTTTGCACAGTTTTTCAATTTCATATAAATCGCCATTTTTTGATATTAAACCTTCATATTCACTCACGACTAACTTTTCAAAAGGGTGTATGCGAAAATAGTTCTAAAATATTCTAAAAGCTGTACAGCAAAAACGGATTGTTCGATTGTTATAAATTTTTCAGCAAAGTTAGATAACTAAATGATGATTCCTTAGAAAATATACACTGTAAAAAATTTCTTTTTCTACTTTGAAAAAATATGATATTTGTCACAAAAACTCAAATATCTCAAAACCCTATCTTTTTACCAACTTCAATTTTTTAGGGGAAATGACCCATTATATCAGCTATCTACCATAAAATTTTGGTGATGGTAAACTGATAAACAAAAAAGTTATGACATTTCAAACATTTCACAATTTTTACATTTAGTAACAAAAAAAATTTTTTTCTGTGTAAATTATTTCGAGAATTATATTTTGATGCTGATTTTATTGTAAAGGCTACCGCCTGAATTAAACAAGTTGTTTTCATGATACTTTAGTTTGATTATTCGTAATTACTATAGTATCTATTTGAAACTTAGGCGCGATCCAGTGTTGTGATCAAAAATATTGAGATTGTCATACTTTTTATTGTACGTGACTGGTGAAAAAATCCCTTGATAGTGTTGAAAAGCTGTTGATTATAAGAAAAATGGAATTGAATTTATTTTTAAGACAAAAGCTGTATAATAAAAGTTTTTTTATACGCGTATACGTCTAGTTTATCCGCAAAAAAAATCCCTCTTACACACTTATTTCTGAATTGCCTGTTCGGTACTTTTTTGACGAGATTATAACAGCAGTACGATCTCGGTAGTTTCGGTAATCGATTTTACTGAGGCTCAGTAAAACAACTGTCAAAATCGTATGGAAAAGGTAAACAATGCATTTTTGCTGAACGAGTTCGGTGCTCAGCAGTTTTAATCTCGTCAAAAAATTACCGAACTCGGTAATCAAAATTAAGTGTGTAGAGAACAGACTTTATGATCGGAAGAATGCGAGTAACTTCAACAACAACAAATGCATAAGAGGTACATACCACAGACAAACAGACGAAACGCCTAGAACAATTTTAGTGAAAATTCATCGCCCAGTTCACACTATCACCACCTGGTGGAAATGTTTCACGAAACACTGCGTTGTGCAATATCGTCATCAGAAGGCGCTAGTGTGAAACGTCAAACGCAAAGAAAAACGATGGGCGCTCTTCTTGTTATGAAAGCCACAACCAAGATTCAAAATGATCGTTGAAGGCGTGGTCAATGAAAATTTCGCCAGTGTTACGTTTGTTTGTCTGTATACATACCTGACAATGCTCACGAAAAAAACAAAAAAATACTACCGCTATGAATATTAAAAATTGTATAGTATTTTTTTTCTTCAGCCACCAACACCAAACAAGTAAGTTAAAATTAATAAGTGATTTTGTTTATTATAATCTAACGAACAAGATGAACAGTCGCTTTCTCAAAGGTCTTCAACTCAACGCTCTCTTGTAGACCGTTTGATGAAAAAAAATGTTCAAAAGAGTTACGAAATCTCACCGAAAGCACCATAGATAAACTGAAAGAGACTGATTATGCCCAAATGTCCACATTGTGTACAAAATTACGCATTTGCACGTCCTGCCGTCTAGAATTTGACAAACGAGCCATCTGTATATCATCGGTAAAGCAGGGCGCAGGAAGTTCGAAAACGACAACAACTGAGAAATTGCCATCAGCGACATCTGTTTAAACAATTTAATTACGCCCCTTTTCAAAAATGCCCTGTAATATTCTTCAACATCTATACCCATTTCAATATTTTTAACGTTGCAAAACACGCTTTCAACATTCATCTTGAAGAAGAGGGAAAACACTTGTCCTCAAATGTAACAGCAAATTAATGAATAAACGACTAATGCGCGGAGGGCGTGATAAAATCGGAACATTACGGTACATAGTATATTATATTATATGTATATATAATATATAATAAAAACAACTTGTTTTACTCACGCAAGGCCATTAACAATAAAATCAGCATCAAACTTCAATTTCCGGCCGAAATAATTTACACTAAAAAAAATTATTACTAAATGTGAAAATTGTGAAATGTTTGAATTGTCATAACTTTTTTGTTTATTTTCATGGTAGATTGCTAATACAATGGACCGTTTTCTCTAAAAAATTACGTTGGTAAAAAGATAGGGTTTTGAGATATTTGAGTTTTTGTGACAAAAATGATATTTTTTAATGTTAAAAAAGATTTTTTTCACAGTGTATATTTTCTTAGGAATCGCCATTTAGTTATCTAACTTTGCTGAACAATAAAATCAGCATCAAATCGCGATTCCCGGCCGAAATAATTTACACAGAAAAATTTTTTTTACTAAATGTAAAAATTGTGAAATTTTTGAAATGTTATAACTTTTTTGTTTATTAGTTTACCATCACCAAATTTTTATGGTAGATTGCTAATACAATGGACCGTTTTCCCTAAAAAATTCAAGTTGGTAAAAAGATAGGGTTTTG
Organism: Aedes albopictus; assembly: GCF_035046485.1. Taxonomy (NCBI): domain Eukaryota; kingdom Metazoa; phylum Arthropoda; class Insecta; order Diptera; family Culicidae; genus Aedes; species Aedes albopictus. The sequence continues at coordinate 24,328,788 of NC_085137.1, forward strand.
AGATATTTGAGTTTTTGTGACAAAAATGATGTTTTTCAATGATAAAATAGATTTTTTTTCACAGTGTATATTTTCTTAGAAATCACCATTTAGCTATCTAACTTTGCTGAAAAATTCATAACAATCGAACAATCCGTTTTTGCTGTGCATATTTTTGAATATTTTTGAACCATTTTCACATACACCCTTTTGAAAAGTTAGTCGTGGCTCTAAATAAAAATTTGATATCGAAAAATGGCGATTTAGATGGAACTGAAAAACTGTGCAAAGTTTCAGTTCAATAGAAAATCATGAATTAAAAATTTTCCTTAATTTTGATGCTGTTGCTTGGAATCGCTCATTGGCTATGAACATCAGTGTGCAGTTTGATGAAAAAGTTTTATTGAAAACTATCCTCAAGGGTAATTTATGAAATTGCAAAAAAACGTTGTACGCAACTCGGTGCAGAACTCGATTTTTCCAGCACTCGTTGTAATTATCCAACTCGGCAAGCCTCGTTGGATAAATGTACGACTCGTGCTGTAAAAATCGTCATTCTGCACCTTGTTGCGTAAACTACTATTCTCTAACGACGATTGACAGTTCGGTACCGTTCGGTTACCAATCCGAATGCCGCTTCGGGTTTTATTCTCGGTTTACGCTCGGTTTGACTTTCGTTTTTTACTGCGGTAAGTACACAAGTTTTGTACTTCTGTACTTTTCTGTACGGAGTACGCTTGCAAACACGCGTACTTCGATGTTTGGCGTTTGATATTAAACACGTTTACAATTTGAACATGGGTTGAGTTCGTGCAACAAACCTATCTGACCATGTAAGTAGAAACAATTTTACATTTATCGCTTGTCTCACAACTCGGTGATACAGCCGAGAGGTATAGTCCGTGCCTCTCAATCAGCGGACCAGTGATCGAATCCAGTTCATTATTTTACTTTCATATGTTATATCTGTCGCTTCGGTTCTAGCGATTACTAGCTCGATTTTATTTGTGATAGAAGACGTTAATTTGTGTCAAACGGGTCGCTCCTTTTATGTGCATCCAAGAGAACTTAAATTTGTTGGTGGAAATGCAACGGTGTCCCAGTATTTCGACCTTATTGCCGAACCCCCTCTAGTCGACCTATTCGCCGACACCACTACCACTGGTGCGCATTTTGACGTTCCGTTTTGTGCACCTCTTAAGAATGACAACAGTAAACAGTATTAGTAGTAAACCAAAGCTTTTATTTACAAATGATTATAGTTTTTTTTTTTCAATATACGTTTTACGATTTGTGTACGGCACGCTCGAGTTTTTCTCCCGCGGTAATAATCCGAGTTTCACGGTAGTTTATCCGCGTTTCAACGTGTCCGCTTCGTTTAACAAAATTTACATGATTTTTCTAAGAGTGTACAATTTTATCCAGTACTGTAGTCACAGTACTTTTTCGATTAGGGGAACTTACGTATTCTCGGCAGTTTTGTTCTCTTCGTCATGGGGGATTTTTTGAAACCTGTTGGTCTCAGAGTTGGCCACAAATCCTTCCCAACCAAGTTGAGTTATATGCCCAAATTTGAGGCAATTCGGCCCACAAAACCCCCCCCCCCCTGACGAAGAGAACAAACCTGCCGATAACACCCTTTGTCACCCTATATCACGAATGAAAAAAAATATCGCGTGATATACTGGAGCGTGATAAAATTGAAACGTATTTTTGCGAGCGTTTTTATTACTCCAAAATACACCTAAATACAAATAAAGCAAATGAAAAACGAACGAAACATCAAACCACGCAATGGAAATTGAAAATTTCAGGCAGTATTTTGAAAAATAAATTTAGCCAACCGTCAATAAAGATCATGAAGTCATCCTAGACTGTATGTATGCTGCATTGTAGAGCAGTGCACTGATCTGCAGTGTGAACATATCCCCTCAACGCCTCAACTAACTAGTGAAGACGAAATGGAGCCACATGAAATGGTATGAAGTCTGAAATGGGACTCAATAGTTTCCTCGAGTGAGCAAGCAATGAGTAGCATTTTCAATCTAGAGTATTGTGATTTTACTTCGAAGATGAATTCCAAGGGAATTGGCTTGAGCTGGTTGGGAATCGCCGTTAAATTTCAAGGGGCGTTTCGATGCGTTCTTGTGAAATTATATACTTTTAAGTTTTAAGTACTTTTAAGTACCTCTAGACTGATTCTCTGTAAAATAATATATGAAACACGCATTGAAAAGTTTAATGCTGAACTTTTAAACTAGAATTTTCCATAATTTATACAGGGTGTTAGGTTCCTGAGTGCAAACTTTTTAAAGGGTGATAGAGGACCATAAATGGAGAAAAAAATTGTTCTACGCATATGGTCAAATCTCAACCGTTACGTAGTTATTGAACTTCCCATGTTTATGACTCTTATTGCCTCAACTGGCAATAACTTGAAAATGGTCAAACTTATCGAAGTTTTTTTGCCCTTATTCGAAAGATTATTGAATTTTCTAACAAATGGCATCTTTGAATCGATTGGTTTAGTTAAATAACTAAGTCTTGTAGAGCAAAATAGCTAAAAATAGTGTATTTTTATTGGTATTTGTCAATTATCTTTGAAACATGCGTAATAAACTAAAATTCTTTCTTTGGCAAAGTTGTGGCCCCTGTTACACTCTACAATTCGTTCTTTGACACCAAACCTCTAGCTCTTATCGTTTTCTTGCAATTTTGATTTAAATGTGCGGCACAATGGGCAAAAAAGTGCTTTCCATGACAGTTGCAAATTTATGATCTGAAATGCGATGTTAAAATCAAAATTGCAACAAAACGATAAGAGATAGAAGTTTGGTGTCGAAGAACGAATTGTAGAGTGTAACAGGGGCCATAACTTTGCCAAAGAAAGAATTTTAATTTATTACGCATGTTTCAAAGATAATTGACAAAAACAAATAAAAATACACTATTTTAAGCTATTTTGCTCTAGACAACTTAGTTATTTAACTAAACTAATCGATTCAAAGATGCCATTTGTTGGATAATTCAATAATCTTTCGAATAAGGGCAAAAAAACTTCGATAAGTTTGACCATTTTCAAGTTATTGCCAGTTAAGGCAATAAGAGTCATAAACATGGGAAGTTCAATAACTACGTAACGGTTGAGATTTGACCATATGCGTAGAACAATTTTTTCTCCATTTATGGTCCTCTATCACCCTTTAAAAAGTTTGCACTCAGGAACCTAACACCCTGTATAACGAAAACTTTTTATCTCGACAAACTCTTCCAAAAACGCATTGGAGCACCCCTCCGACTATGCTCCTCCATCCTTGCCACCATCAGCTGGCAGCATGAGCAGCAACCGAGAGAGAGAATCTCACGCACGTGTTGCTCCTACGTTAAATATGTCAAAGCGATGTGTCAGTTTGGTTGCTGTCTTGCTCTGCAATCGAGCGACGATTCCAACGGCGATTCCAAAAACGACGGTTCTGATTCGTCGTGTTCAGTTAGCAAATCCACGTACAATATTATTAAAGTTATGACATACGTGCTATCGGTATTAGCATGGTAGCAATTGATCATTGATCATTTCGTATCAGCCGTTTAAGTGATTCTAATGGTCTATTGTGACAAGCATCTTTGGATTTTCTTATGCTAGGAATTTTCTTAAACTTATATGAAGTTGCGAACGGAATTCTATTTAAAGCTTGAATTTCCACATTTTGTCAAACCAACTTTGTTTAAAATGAGTTTAAATTGCAGTTTTATACAGCTTTTTGTTTGTTTGGTAAATACTTGAGATGTTTTAAAATGCAATTCTAGATAATCGGGTTCAGTACCCGGTCTGTAATTCCTTATCACCTTTGTCACTGAAACCATTTAGGGTAGAAGCATCAGTTTTGGCCATAATACAGATTGAAACCTTTCATATTGGCATATTAGTAGCTTTAATTGGATAATTTGTCATTTTTTTAGAAATGGTTTCCCTTAGATTGAACAAAATTGGTGCGCGAACCCTGCTAATGTGCAAAAATAGCATACTTATGACAATTCATATGCCCTACCTAGTTTGGAATATGTATTTGGAAATATTTCTATCAATTATCATAGCGTGATAAAATCGAAAAAATACCGTGCTAGAATCGAGAGTGACATAATGGAGCGTGATTAAATAGAACCGTGACAAAATCGAAAAACCACTGTAGTACGATAATGGTTTGCTGTACTGATTAACTAACTAAGATCGGAGAAATCTTTTCAGAAAATAGAGTACAGGCAACACGAGAAAACTTAAGTGAACAAAAATCCTACTTTACCTTGATAATGATGCACGCCCAGGTTTATTATCATCAAGGTAAAGTAGGATTTTTGTCGAGTCAAGTACAAGACCCAGAAGACGACCTTACAGTTGAGGTTAAAATACGTATGTTTTCAAAGGATGGCTCGTGACTGTAAAGGGCAACTGGAAGAGCCAACGTCTTATGTACAAAACATAACATTGTTGATATTGATATTAACACTCACGGAACGACGCGACCTCTTTCAAAGTTTCATTCATGAAATGAGCAATCAGCTGATCTGAAACGTCTCGTAAAATGGCTTATGGAGCGAATTTCATTTGCGTTTGCAAATTGAGGGACCTAACGCAAGTTATCTCAGCAACATGTTTGTCACTGAGATACCTTAGTATCGACTGAACTCAAGACCATCTATTATGGATGAATAGAGATCCTGAGTTACAGTACTCATTAGTATGGGACAAACATCAAATTCTCGCTCCAGTCGACTTTTTTGATTCCATTTAGGTCCCATATGAACTCTGCAAAATTTCAGCGCAATCGGTGAAACTATAATTTAGCGCAAGCGGTTCAAAGTTTTCATAGGATTTACTATGGGAAAAGTTACACTTTCAGATAAAAAATCCCAGAGGTCGCCCCTTGTCCCCTTAATTCAAATGATCAATGCTTCTTGTAGAAAAATCATTTATGAAACTTTCCTTCGAAGACCGCAAAACGATTGGATGCTTGTGGAAAAAGTTATAGATTTATTACCGATTAGTGATCGAACGAACGGCTTTTTGTTTTGTTTTATTAGCAGCACTGTAGCTGCTGCCTTGGCTGCTGCTGTTTCTGGGGGTGGTGATGCCTCCCGCCACCCCATGTAACAACGGCAGCAGCAGTGCTGCTGATAAAACAAAACAAAAAGCCGTTCGTTGAATCACTAATCGGTAATAAATCAATAACTTTTTCCACAAGCATTCAATCATTTTGCGGTCTTCGAAGGAATGTTTCATAAATGTTATTACCACAAGAAGCGTTGATCGTTTTGAATTAAGGAGACAACGGGCGACCTCTGGGATTTTTTGTTTGAAAGTGTAACTTTTCCCATAGTAAATCCTATGCAAACTTTGAACCGCTTGCGCTAAATTATAGTTTCACCGATTGCGCTGAAATTTGGTACAGTTCATATGGGCCCTAATTGGGATCTAAAAAGTCGACTGGAGCAAGGATTTATGTTTTCCATACAAGCGTGTCCCACACTAGTACTCATTCTGGCGAGATTAGCTTTATAAAGCCAACCACGTCCTTGGGGGATAAGATTCATATGCCAGCAGGCCCTAAGAAGGGCTTGCTGAGAACTTTGAACCTACGTTGGGTGAGTACACTGCAATGGCAGAGGATGTGTTCTGATGTTTCTCTCTCCTCGTCACAGAAGCGACAATTTGAGGTTTGGATTGCTTCGATCTGCTGGAAATTGCTTCGTCAATTACTTCGAAAAATCTTTCGGAAATTCCTTTAAATGTTCCTTTGTGGATTCCTTCGTCAATTTCTTAAGGAATTTGTCTGGCATTGTCTTAAAAAAACCGTTCGGAAATTACTTTTAAATTCCTCGAGCTCGAGCAGTTGTTTTGGAATCATTTCTGAAATTTTTTCAGTATATTTTTTCTAGGTGCTTTGGAATTTTCTTTATTATTCTTGCGGAAATTTCGTTTAAATTTTTTGGGCATACCATTGAAATCCTTTTTCTCATAACTTTCATAAGTATTCCTCCGGCAAATTGTTAGAAATTTCTTCAGCAATCCTTTTTTAACTCCCGTGGTCATTCCATTGGGAATCTCGGGCATACTGATAATAATTCTTTTGGTGATTGATATGTCAATTCTATTTTCAGATTCCTTCGACCATTCTTTTTAAAATCGCAATTCCTGTGGATTCCTACTGACATTTATTCTTTCAGCAATTCCAACTAGATATTAGCGAAGGAATTACATGTGGAATATCCAAAGAAATGACCGAATAAATATTAGAAGAATTTCTAACATAGTTGCCTTTCCGGGAATGCTTTTTAATGTTATTTCAAGCAGTCGGTACTTTTTTTTAGTTTCTTTGTATTTGTGAATTTTAACTTAATGCTAATTCTTCACAAGCAGTCGGTACTGTCTCCACCACTAGGTATGCGGTTATTATTATTATTATTGGCTTTATTAGGGAGATTTTCAGCCCGAGGTTGGTTCTTCTCCAACTGGTATGCAGTATTTTTTTTTTGTAAAGTTCGTATCAATTAAAATTATAATAGTTTTATCTTTGTTTCCTTAAAAATTTTATGTCTATTGAAAGTTCCATATAAGTTTGGTCTTTAACTTCGTATTTTGTTGACTGTTTCAAAATATAATCTGGGATGTATAAGACACAATCACTAATTTTAATTCAATCACTTCAAGTCCAGACTTTTCCGGGGCCCGTGGCGCAATTGGTCACACGTTTACTTCATAAGCAGATGGTCAAATAGACCCGGATACTTGGACTTCGGCGAACTGTAACCCATAATGGACCCAATCGAACTGGAAATATGAACAACCGAAAGATCAACCAAAACATCAACATCCTCGTGCTCATCATTCTACCATGATAGGGTAGAAAGTGAAAGCAGCGCAACGGCAACCAGTTCGATATAGTACAATTAGAATAGAATAGGCGCTGTACAAAGTGTAAGTACAGCTTCCAATTGGAATGGCTACCACAGTGCCCTAGTGGACAATAGTGCTGTAAATTAGGTTAAGTGATTGAAGAATATAAAAAAGTCTAGACTTTTTCTAGCTTCAGCTGAAACAAGCCACTGCAAGTCACCTGAAACGTTTTAGACCACAAACCGCGAAAACCTTTATTTTAAGTATCGCACTTGCTTGCTCTCTGAAGCGGACCTGGTGTGATGGTTAAACCACCTGACTATCACGCCAAGCACCTTAGTTCGAATCCCACACCCGACAAACTCACAAAATGTGAGTTCTTCCTTCGAAAGGAAAGTAAAGCGTGGGTCCCGAGATGAAAACTAGCCTAGGGCTAAAAATTTCGTTAATACAGATAAAAAAAACTTGCTTGCTCTCTGAGCATTTATTTTGCTTGATAATATGTAGGCTTGGTGTACCAGTTATGGCTATAGTACCTCAAATTCGCCATAGTTGATTTTCAACTTTTAACGATGCAAATCAACAAGAAAAAATATGTGAACGAAAGAACACGTTCATAAAAGATGATAGCACTCATTCAAACTTACCATTTTGCTCAAATTATGATAGAAATAAATTATTTTCCTTAACATTTTGGCTTCCTTGCACCCTATTTCGCCATAGTGTACCAGTTATGGCAAATCCCATAAGGAATGCATGTAAATAGTGCGAAGTGGAACCAAAATTAACAAATATGTCCATAACTGGTACAGGGTACCTATCATTGGCACACGCCGTAATAAATAGTAAAAGTGGGTTTGGCTCAGATTTTATATTTTTCGTGTAAAGTATGGTAACAAATCTATCATTTGACATATCGACGAGATTGGTCGGTCTTCTTCTTATTTTTGTAGAAGTAGTTTTCCTTAGGTAGTACGATAACTGGTACAAGCACCCTAGTATAAAACAATGACCCATTCTGGCATCGATTCCAGAGTCCCAGAGCAGGCTCATCATTTCCCCGCGTTGCCTTCGTATTCTGGTTATCTGTCCTAATGGCTTTTGGCCAGTTACCACCGAGGCCTATTGGTGAACCGCGAAGAGTCAAAGGAGAGTTTTCTTCCGAACATGGGTCACCACCGACCAAACGGAGGAGATGACCTCCCCGTGATATCGGTTCAGGTCTTAAATTGAAAACCTCGCGAGCATCGGTGAAACGCGTAGGCTTTCTAGGTTGTAGCAGGCACGCGAACTTCGAGAAATGGGGGGGCGTATTCTGTGGGAACTGATGGAAATGAGACTTTTCAATAAGCGGTGTTTGGTTGATTGATCACCGCGAAGTTTAAACTGAACGCAAGAGTTGGTACTCATAAGCCGCTTGAGCTCGTCGTCGTCGTAATGATCCTCATTATAACCTAGGGCCAGGTTCCCACGCTCATTTGGCATCTTCTGTAATTTCCGTGAAGAACAAATCGTACCCTTCGTAACTAAAGTAGGCCACTGTTGCCGAGTTCAACGCCTAAGGGCTTCCAATGCTTCCAATTCATGTCTGCGCGCCTACTACTGCTGGCTTCGCGATGCCATTGGTATTCAATCAAATGTTTGTTCGGTTGCTTTCCACGTCATGTTCAACAAAATAGCTACATTGGTATGCCGAAATCATCAAACGTCTTACAACCTAGCCCGGTCATTCCGAATGTTTTCCGTATCTAATGTACGATAAATGTCCGCGAACGGCGGCGTGCCACACGCGCCCGGTGATTTATCATTCAAAACATTTACTCAACTCCGCAGTTCGCAGAGTCATTACATCGCTCGAACAAAAGCAGCGCGCGATCGTCGCTATTACCTGTGGATTCGTTTCTTGATGTTAACACAGGGCTGCCCAACGTACGGCCCGCGGGCCGGATCCGGCCCGCGAGGACATTTTGTGTGGCCCGCGGCACGATTTTAGAAAAATAATAGAACTTAGCCCGAGGAATAATAATTCTGAATTTTGTTTTTCAAAAGAAATGTATTTTAATAATTTACTAAACTAAAATGACTTTTTAGAGTGTATTTTGTAAAATTTTTCAAATGTTTAAAAATATGCAAGCATTTGGTTTGAGTTCCCTACAGATTTGAAGTTAAAGTTTCTTAACAGTAAAATCAATGTGTATGTGAAAATTCTCTTGATAAGATTGTAAAACAAAATAAAAACAATGACGTAATGTTTGACTTTGAGTAATTTTGGAAAAAACATGAAAAATTTAATCACAATTTTTGAAGCTTTCAGACATTCAATATTTCAGCCAATCAAGCTCTTTCTGGTATGAAATATAAAAATGTCATTGAAACTTCCTAAATACTGTTCCGAGCTCCAATATTCTGCAATGAGTTTCAATAAGCTTTAAAATTTTATTAGAAACATTGAATTGAAAAAAAGTGTCATTGTCATCTTAAAAATATGAAAGTTCTTTCCTAAACAATGCTCAGAAAAGATAAAAAAATAATATATTTTTATCGAATTTTTATGTCTGGCCCGCCGACTGGTATGGAGTTTCACCAGTGGCCCGCGGCCGAAAAAGGTTGGGCAGGCCTGTGTTAACATATGCCTTCAATAATGGCTTATGGATGCCATAAATTTCTCGCCTGTCAAATCGTCGCCACATTCGGCAAAAGAATGACCCTCTTTGATAAACGGCGCTTGCTTTGCTTTTGGTTCAATCAAATGCGCATCAATCGAAGGCCGATGGATTTCCAATGTTTTGGAATACAATCGCTCCCCTTAATGAGCTCTGCTGCGCTTCGTCTTCGTCTGATCCCCGAAAAAATTTAATCAAATTCATATGCGATCATCGCGAAGCTATTGATCTCTCTCACCACAAGGGCAAGACCCACCCAGGTCTGCCCTAACTCAACTCGATCCCATGAAGTCGGCTGGACGTGGACGATGAGGTTGCCAATTGAATTAGGAGCCGTGTTGTAGTCTCGCAGATGAAGCATGAAGGGGAGCGGTGGCCCTAAAGTGGAAAATTGGTTTGGTGTTACACCTCGTTCTCGGCTAGTTTAACCCACCGTGCGGGTTCGTTCAACCACGACGAAGCAAATTTGTTTACATTCATCTTTGCTCTTTTTTCCTTCTCGTGGTGTTTGGGGTGCGCTGATTACCATATTTTACGCATAATGTGGTTCGTTTCTCGTTTCATAGTTGAAAATGGTATTTTGGATTTGTTCAGATGATGATACTGATGTTGATGATGGGCTCGATCGATGTAAACTTGACCCCATTCGGGGTGGGGTTTTGTGGGTTGATTAGTTGTTCGATATGGGAATTTAGATTTTATGAAATGGAAATTGCTATTGAATAACCTTAACAATCGTTGAAATTAAATTTTTGTGCAGATATCATTCAGTATAGCGATTTTCGCCATGCGGTAAAATTTGTTTTTTTGATTTTTTTTAGTATTTCCCACGTTCAGAAGAATGTTTCATGTCATGTTAAATTTACTTCATGCATGGATTTAGAATTGCATTCCTTATTTGAGTTTATTAAAACTATCATAGTGGTATGCGAACAACAATGAATAACCTCGAAGCTGAATTGTGGAAGACTATGAACGATGACATGAAGACATCGAAACGCAACTGGTTGGGTTGGAAGATGATTTTGTGTGAAAATTGAACGAGACGATAACGTAGTAAGTCTCAGAAGATTACAATAAAAAAAATCGAGACTATGAAGAGTGGCCAGTGGCCCGTCAAGTAACGTTTCAAGTGCTGCTAACGGTTGCCAGCCAACGAGGAACCGCCTACTTCAACAAGTACTTAAAGAAGTCAATTTTCATACGTCAGCCTCCTGGTTAATAACAAACCCTAAGACAAGACTGCCGCAGTTTCAAATTTGCAGGTTACAATGTTGCAAATTTTCACCTCACGAGTGCTCATCACAGCTTATCAATTGTATTTTAATCGCTTGCGATTGAACTGTGAACTGTTAATCGATGGCCCGATGGCCCGAGGTGCTATAACGAACATGACGTAGCTCACAAATGATTGTGGACACATCTGACAGTGCCGCCACTCGCGCGCCCGAACAGCCGAATCTTACCGAATGGGTTGAACCGTTGAATGTAAAAACTATGGCACGAATGTTCGGCACGCTCACAGATGTAACATTCGGAAATTCGAGTTGAATTGAGCACAAACGGAATATTGGTTTCATTCTACTATCCGCGGCAGTTGAAACTAACTAAAATCTATATTTATTTTTTCGGAGCTTCAGTGGTAAATGCTAAAAGCATTCGGTTGGAATTACCAACCTGTTAGTTGTTTGATTTTGACAACTACGAAAACAAATGATTTTGTTAGTTGTTTTCAAGTCATGTCAAGTACAAGACACTGAAGACGACCTTACAGTTTCAGTCTAAATACGTATTTGTCAAAGGTTGCAAATTCTTAGTGAAATTAAAAGGAACAGCACTTAACCCGATTTTCTTTTAACTGACATAAAATGTCTATCAATTCTTCCCCATCTGATGTGGGAACGTCTTTTCGCTGCAGCTTCTCCAGATATCCGAGCTAACATCCAGCGGAGGCAGTCCATGGGTCTGATATAAGCTGCAACGGTGAATTCAGGCTTTGCGCTTCATCAGCCACTGAGTTCTATAACGAGTTAAAATAAACGCAAACTATTTTTGCATTTATTCATCAAGCCAACAATCATAAATTTTTACTTTCTTAAAAGTAATACAGGTCGGACTCGATTATCCGGAGTCAGGTTCTGATGCTTCTCAAACATATATCTGGGAAACCGAATGCTCTACAAAGCTGAAATTTTGACAATTTGTCAAGCCAACTTTGATTAGTGATCAGTCAAAATTTCAGCTTCTTACAGCATTCCGTACGCGAGATAATAATGTGGTAATCGCCAGAGCCCAACTCCGGATAATCGAGTCCGACCTGTATTAGAAGTTTGTGGAGTAAAGGTTTAGTTCCACTGTTCGACTATTCTTTTGAAAGGTTTAATTGAAACAATACAATTTTTGCTCTCAAAAAAAATAAATATATTTTGAAACAACTACCCGGTCGGTTGAATCAAACTAAAATTTCAGTTTGTTCAGCGCATTCGACAGCAGAATCTTGACAACCCGAAATTTAGTAAATTCAAACGGCACCAGTTGATCCTTTGAAAGTAGGAACAACAAATGTATCGATTTGTTTCAAACCAATAATTAGGTTTGAAAATAACTAAAATGCCTACGATGTTACTATTAGTCTGGTTGAAAATTAACAAATGTGTTTGTTATTACAAACTGCACTGATTTCTTGTCCGTGTGCGCGTGGGGATTTATGATTTGATGACGGCACGGTGGCACCCTTCCAAAAAATCTTTCTGGGATTCCACAGGAGATTTCTCCAAGACATCATTCGCAACAAACTTGTTCTAGGGCTTTTCCAGGAGTTTCTAGTTTGATTCTCAGGCATTTCTTGATGAGATTCTTCCGATAGTTTATTTAACCCTCTAATACCCAGTCCCGCCTTTAGACGGGGTATAGTTTGAGCATTTTTGTAATTTTTGTTTCGTGGAAAATCATTTTTTTTATATTTTTGGCTAATATTTAGGACTGTTCTGTATATCTCAAAATGGTTTTTGGTGTATTTTAAAGCGTATTTACATTTTAAATCATTAAAAAAAAAGATGTTTTAGTCACCTTTTAGAAGTCATTGTTTATTTTATATTGAATCGCTACAATTAACATATTTTAAATTTTTCTCAAATCATTCTATTCTTGTTTAATAGTTTAAGGGAATCGAATACACTCTAAAATTATTTTCCTTAAAATTACACGGAAAATAAAATTATCTGTGAAAAAAAAATTAAAATAATGATATTCCAACAATAATCATGAAATCTCAAAATGTTTTCATCTCAAAAAATTCGTTCCCCAAATTAACTGCCAGGAAAAATATTAAAGTGTGGGGATGTTCAAAAATAAAAATTAGAAAAATCAAAAACTGAAATTCACGAAATCGAGAATTAAAAAGAATCATCTTCCAGAACATGTTTAATTCGATTTTAGATGACGAAAAATGATATTTAGATCAAAATAAAAAATTTGGGTATTAGAGGGTTAAGATTCCTTCAGAAGTTCCCTCTGGAGTTCTTCAAGGAGTTTCTCCTGAGATTTCCTTAACCCTCGAGCGATCGCGCTGTAGTATTTTGTACAACACGTTGAAAAAATCTCGCTTTTTGTACTCAGCATTAGTGTCGTGCTGACGCAGGTAGTCAACCGCGCGAGTTACGGAAGGTTAAGAGCTCTTGCTGGGATTCCTCCAGAAAGTACATCCGAGATTTTTCGAGTGAATTTTGGTAGGATTTGTTAAGAAATGGCTTCTGAGATTACTTCAGCAATTGCTAATTAATAAATAAATTTATCTAGAAAGTTATTCAAAGAGGGGAACTTAATCTCCAGGAATTGTTTCTAGGATTACCCCACCAACTTTTCTTGTGATTACTCCGGGAATTACTTCCACGGTTTCTCCACAAATGTATGCTAGGACTCCTCAAGGAGCTTAATCGGAGAATGTTTTTCGGGATCCTTCAGAAGTTTCCTCTGGGATCCTTTCTGAGATTCCTAAAAGGATTCCTTCAGAGATTCCTTCTCAAGGAGTTCCGGGAAGTCTCCAGGAGTTCTCTCGGGGATTGCTGCGGGAACTCCTTCCGAGATTCCGTCTGTGATTCCTTTCAGGAATTTCATGCGAGATTCCTACCGGAGTTTCATCTGGGATTGCTTCTGAAAATTTTCCAGAGATCCTTCCAGAACTTCTAGTTCCTGCAAGAACTTTTTTCAGTATTCCTCCAAAAACTTCTCAAGGATTCTTAGCTCCTTCCGGGATTCTTTTAGTAACTCTAACTACTTTTGGAATTGCACAAGAATGCCGGGATTTTTTTCTGGGTTTCTATCAAGAGTTGCTTTTGGATTTTTTTCAGAAACTCCTTTGTGAATTGCTTTGGGAATTTCTACCGGGATTTCTTTAAGAACTCTTGCCAGGATTCTTCCGAGAAGTTCCTCTGGAATACTTTCAGATTTTGCTAATGGACATCGTCCTGGAGTATTTTCAGACCTCCTGAGGAAGCTTCTGAAGGAACCCCAAAAACATCCTCAGGTGGAGCTACCTGAGGAATCACAGAAGGAAATCCTAGAATAAGTTTGTAGAGAAACCACGAAAGAAATTCCCAGAGTAATCTCAGGAAAAATTGGTGGGGTAATCCTAGAAGCAACAACTGGAGGTATCTCTATATAAATTTCAGAAGGAATTATGGATATTATTCTAAAATTTATCCAGATTTTCAAGTCTGTCACAGATTTCTTCAGGTTTCAATGGATAACGTATGATTTTTATTAGTTTCTACTTCGATCCAACTATTTTTAGAACTCTATAAGATTTAAGTAAGGCTGTTTTCTAGTTTGATGCATTTTACCCTAGTGTTCTTCCCTACCTCCATCGGGAATCAAGTTTGTAAACATCGATAGATAACAGCCAACAGAGAGAACCCCTGATTACACTATGTACGTATCCCTCTGTTCCCTGTTCCGATTCTGCAGCATATGTGCATTGTGAGCCATCGCACCAATAATAACCATTCGTCCACCCACACTGTACGCAACCACCCAAGGAACCCCTCACTAATTCGCTTTGCGTTCTTCCTCCACTTTTCGCCATTTCAGGAAATCTACCGTGAAATAGAGTCCAACTCGCGTGCCGTCGCAGCCTGTGTACGTGCCTACGAGAAGAAAGCGGCCAAAGCCAGTAGATTCTCCGGAAACATCTCCGGTGTGACCAGCGTAGGATCGTCGATCCTCAATACGACCGCTTCCGAACTTGGAGGACCCCCGTCCGGATCCGGTTCGCTGACGCCCGAAGTCGACGCCCAACCGGGCACATCCGTTGCTTACTACAGCCACAAGCTTAGCAATAAATCCAAGGAGAGTAGTGTCATCAAAGGGCTCGAGAGACGCTACTACTTGCTGTATTTGAAGGCGTACGAAATCCGGTGCCTATTGGAGGGATTATTGGACACCAAAACCTCGGTAAGTTTATCGACTGTTGTGGTAGACACTAATCGATATTGCTGCGGCAGGCAATCGTCGTCGTCGTCATCATCCAGGTGATAACACCATCGATTTTAACGTGTATTCTTCCCTTTTTTCCGCAGAGCTCTGATAACAACGCTAGTCTTTCGGATACGGATGAAGAGCCGGTTAACAAACAGGCACGACTCAGCTCCAGCGTCAAGTCAAAATCATCCGGTTCACTGCAGAATGAGTGTTTGAGTGGCGTAAGTATTTGTTTGTTGTATTTTAATGGTTCAGATTGCAAATTCAGAGTTTCGTAGTTTGAGATGTGTTTAGTTCATTAGTACCCAACGATCTAATTTGAGTTCAGTAACCTAGATTTGCAAACTGAACCGCTTTGTCGATTGAATGTCAGTCTTCTAATTAGTTTTTACCCTCCCCCCGTCTTACAGGAAGAATGGGTTAAAGGCAAGAAGCTCTCCAACGCTGGTTTCGATGCCGATTCCGAGGGCAGCGACTGTGAAATTGTACCGAAAATTATCACCTACCACCTCAACTCAGCGACCACGACGGCCACCACAAACACGCCGTCGACCCCTCCTCCATCCGCCGCAGCCCTACTACTGGCAAGCCAAGTGAACCCTAGAATGGAAGCAGCGGACATTCAGAACCTATCGACGAACACGATTACCAACGGCAACGGCTCAGCGGCAAATTCCCCGGCGACGACAACCCTAACGATCGGAAAGCTGTCCGGCGAGGACATCATCGATGGTATCCTTCGTGGAGCCACCGCACAGGACCTGATCAACAACAATGAGAACAGCAGCAGCAGCAACAACGAAAACTCCAATCCCTTGCTGAAGAAGTCTCCGAAGTCGCCGAAGCAGAATGGCAAACAGAAACGGAGCAAAACTAGCGAGGCCAAGTTCAATCGGTCTACGAGGAAATCCAAAAACTGTGCCACGTTCTACTTCAAGCACCTGGACACCGACTCGGAACTGAACAAGGACTCCAGCGAACGGACCAAGTCCGAAGAATCGACCAGCTCATCGGAAGGGGACGAGTGGGTTTACAACAACGGCGGCGATGATGGTCAAGGCGGTCAGGACAGCAGTTCGTCCGGTGGCGATCAAAGCAAATCCGCGGCTCAGGTGATCCCGCTGGGAGACGACGAGGACGAAAAGGAAAACAAACCGGGCGAGGGACGGAAGGATCACCACAGCATGGCCATTGGGAAGGAAGTGAAATCGAAGCGGAGTTTGGACTTTACGCAGGAATCGTTGGTCGGCGGTGTTACGTTGAGTACGCGGCCGCTCATGATGACCTCGATCGGCAGCTTCGGGAAGAGTACGGACTCGGTGGACAGCAACGGGAAGAGCGGATCGTTGCTGTCGGCGAAGGTGAGTGGTTTTTCTTTTATTGACGGATTAGCGCAATTCGATTATTTGAAGTAGTTTCACCAGATTTTCTCTTGAAAAAATTCTGTTCCACGATAATGTCGGAACTGCTCATGGGGTAGATGTTTTACACCTAGAATTGGTCATGACCGACAGTATTAATTGTTGACTTTTATATTGATCATCTAATTTGGTAGTGGCACATTTTACGTAGTTATTTGGCATACGGCCACTTGGCGTAATGGAAACTTTGCTTAAACATCCTTTTTTATGAGTCTGTGTCATTTGGCATAAAGTCATCTGGCATAAGGCCGTTTGGCATAAGATCACTTGGCATAAATACATTTGGCATACGAGCGATTCCAAGCAACAGCATCAAAATTAAGGAAAATTTTTAATTCATGATTTTCTATTGAACTGAAACTTTGCACAGTTTTTCAGTTCCATCTAAATCGCCATTTTTCGATATCAAATTTTTATTTAGAGCCACGACTAACTTTTCAAAAGGGTGTATGTGAAAATGGTTCAAAAATATTCAAAAATATGCACAGCAAAAACGGATTGTTCGATTGTTATGAATTTTTCAGCAAAGTTAGATAGCTAAATGGTGATTTCTAAGAAAATATACACTGTGAAAAAAAATCTATTTTATCATTGAAAAACATCATTTTTGTCACAAAAACTCAAATATCTCAAAACCCTATCTTTTTACCAACTTGATTTTTTTAGGGAAAACGGTCCATTGTATTAGCAATCTACCATAAAAATTTGGTGATGGTAAACTAATAAACAAAAAAGTTATAACATTTCAAAAATTTCACAATTTTTACATTTAGTAAAAAAAATTTTTCTGTGTAAATTATTTCGGCCGGGAATCGCGATTTGATGCTGATTTTATTGTTCAGCAAAGTTAGATAACTAAATGGCGATTCCTAATAAAATATACACTGTGAAAAAAATCTTTTTTAACATTAAAAAATATCATTTTTGTCACAAAAATTCAAATATCTCAAAACCCTATCTTTTTACCAACGTAATTTTTTAGAGAAAACGGTCCATTGTATTAGCAATCTACCATGAAAATAAACAAAAAAGTTATGACAATTCAAACATTTCACAATTTTCACATTTAGTAATAATTTTTTTTAGTGTAAATTATTTCGGCCGGAAATTGAAGTTTGATGCTGATTTTATTGTTAATGTTTTTGCGTGAGTAAAACAAGTTGTTTTTATTATATATTATATATACATATAATATAATATACTATGTACCGTAATGTTCCGATTTTATCACGCCCTCCGCGCATTAGTCGTTTATTCATTAATTTGCTGTTACATTTGAGGACAAGTGTTTTCCCTCTTCTTCAAGATGAATGTTGAAAGCGTGTTTTGCAACGTTAAAAATATTGAAATGGGTATAGATGTTGAAGAATATTACAGGGCATTTTTGAAAAGGGGCGTAATTAAATTGTTTAAACAGATGTCGCTGATGGCAATTTCTCAGTTTTTGTCGTTTTCGAACTTCCTGCGCCCTGCTTTACCGATGATATACAGATGGCTCGTTTGTCAAATTCTAGACGGCAGGACGTGCAAATGCGTAATTTTGTACACAATGTGGACATTTGGGCATAACCAGTCTCTTTCAGTTTATCTATGGTGCTTTCGGTGAGATTTCGTAACTCTTTTGAACATTTTTTTTCATCAAACGGTCTACAAGAGAGCGTTGAGTTGAAGACCTTTGAGAAAGCGACTGTTCATCTTGTTTGTTAGATTATAATAAACAAAATCACTTATTAATTTTAACTTACTTGTTTGGTGTTGGTGGCTGAAGAAAAAAAATACTATACAATTTTTAATATTCATAGCGGTAGTATTTTTTTGTTTTTTTCGTGAGCATTGTCAGGTATGTATACAGACAAACAAACGTAACACTGGCGAAATTTTCATTGACCACGCCTTCAACGATCATTTTGAATCTTGGTTGTGGCTTTCATAACAAGAAGAGCGCCCATCGTTTTTCTTTGCGTTTGACGTTTCACACTAGCGCCTTCTGATGACGATATTGCACAACGCAGTGTTTCGTGAAACATTTCCACCAGGTGGTGATAGTGTGAACTGGGCGATGAATTTTCACTAAAATTGTTCTAGGCGTTTCGTCTGTTTGTCTGTGGTATGTACCTCTTATGCATTTGTTGTTGTTGAAGTTACTCGCATTCTTCCGATCATAAAGTCTGTTCTCTACACACTTAATTTTGATTACCGCACGGTGTGTCTGGTATAAGAAATTTATTACAAAAAAATAGGCATCGCTAATTTTTACGTTACGTGAAAGTTGACGCTACTAGCTTTCATTCAAGCCCAACATCGAAATATTCCATCGGGGGAACTTTTTCATACAAAAATTGGGTATGTTTGTTAAGTAGAAATAGGGATTAATTTGGAACCGTTCATTTTGTATGGGGAAAAACAGTATTCTGAAAAAGTTGTTCGAGATCCCTCGGTGGATTTTTTTGAGGGACCGTGCAAATGAAAGCTGGAAGTCTCTATTTTTGAATAGCGAAAAATTTGGTGTACCGAGTTCGGTAATTTTTTGACGAGATTAAAACTGCTGAGCACCGAACTCGTTCAGCAAAAATGCATTGTTTACCTTTTCCATACGATTTTGACAGTTGTTTTACTGAGCCTCAGTAAAATCGATTACCGAAACTACCGAGATCGTACTGCTGTTATAATCTCGTCAAAAAAGTACCGAACAGGCAATTCAGAAATAAGTGTGTAAGAGGGATTTTTTTTGCGGATAAACTAGACGTATACGCGTATAAAAAAACTTTTATTATACAGCTTTTGTCTTAAAAATAAATTCAATTCCATTTTTCTTATAATCAACAGCTTTTCAACACTATCAAGGGATTTTTTCACCAGTCACGTACAATAAAAAGTATGACAATCTCAATATTTTTGATCACAACACTGGATCGCGTCTAAGTTTCAAATAGATACTATAGTAATTACGAATAATCAAACTAAAGTATCATGAAAACAACTTGTTTAATTCAGGCGGTAGCCTTTACAATAAAATCAGCATCAAAATATAATTCTCGAAATAATTTACACAGAAAAAATTTTTTTTTGTTACTAAATGTAAAAATTGTGAAATGTTTGAAATGTCATAACTTTTTTGTTTATCAGTTTACCATCACCAAAATTTTATGGTAGATAGCTGATATAATGGGCCATTTCCCCTAAAAAATTGAAGTTGGTAAAAAGATAGGGTTTTGAGATATTTGAGTTTTTGTGACAAATATCATATTTTTTCAAAGTAGAAAAAGAAATTTTTTACAGTGTATATTTTCTAAGGAATCATCATTTAGTTATCTAACTTTGCTGAAAAATTTATAACAATCGAACAATCCGTTTTTGCTGTACAGCTTTTAGAATATTTTAGAACTATTTTCGCATACACCCTTTTGAAAAGTTAGTCGTGAGTGAATATGAAGGTTTAATATCAAAAAATGGCGATTTATATGAAATTGAAAAACTGTGCAAAGTTTCAGATATTTTTGAAATGGTCGCTCAGGATCGACTGACATGACTCCGTGGAATTCCTCATACTGGACACCTGGCATAATAAAGAAGGGTGCAATTTGATTTTGCCAAATGTTCATTATGCCAAATGACCGTTAGGTCAAGTGACCTTATGCCAAACGACCTTATGCCAAATGACTTTATGCCAAATGTCCCCCTCCCCTTTGTTATACCTTCGGCCTTATATCATCCTTCCTCGATGTCAAAGGACTTTATGCGAAACGGCATTCTGACAAATGAATGTTGAAATGAATGTCCATGAGCAGCGACCGGATGGTACTCACTGTTATTCCTGCTAATGGTTTACTGCGCTCTTTTTGCATCAATTTGGTATTGGTTCCCTTATTAAGCATGTGGCTCCCATTTTCATCATACAAAAAACATAGGATTGAAGCGCTGTTTGTTTTGTTTATTATTTTTGTATTTTTTGTTAGAAGAGAGCACCCATGAAAACAAAAAGAACGGAATCAATCGGTGCCGTAATCGCTTGTTTTCGAATAGGATAAATATGGGAGCGTGAGATTACTGATGGCACACATATCCTATATGCCCAGTTGCCAGAAGCTTGCCATCCTTTCTCAAAACGGCCACGCTCCCAGAAAATAACACTTCGATTCCAGCCCTGGTCAACTCCATCACCGACATCAGATTCCCACGCAATTCCGGAACGTATAGTACGCCCTTCTTGATGTTGAAAAGTACCGCCTCATTACTGGTTGCCTTGATTTGTTCAATCTGCTTCGCAACCATAACTTCTCCTTTCTTGACTATTTGTGTATGAACTTCATTTCGTATTTTCTTCAAAACGGAACACACGGTCTTGTCAAATGGAATCCCTGCAACCTGGTCTTTTTCTCTGCAACGTTTGTATGGGCCATCGTTCCTCGTTGAGTCGGCTCCTTACTAATTACAATTCCTTTTCATTGTAGTGGCTATAGACGCGTTCGGTAAATAGGATAAATGTCGAAGAATTTAGTAAGAGCGCAAGATATGTACCGAATAAGGAATTCACATGGAACTTCTGATGCTTCTCAAAATCAACGACAACATGTCTTCATGTGTTCAACGGAATGCCCCTCTCGACCGGAACGTTTCTCTCTTCAGCCAACAGACGTTGCTTGATGTGGTCCAGATTCAAATCTCCTCTGCGACGTTCACCAGGGATGTGACATGGCATTGGCGTATCTAGGATTTTTTCCTAAGGGGTGCCTAGGGGGTGCCAGTTTCAGTGGCTTCCAGGTTGCCTTTTTTTTTTTGAATAAGAAATACCGATCCACCCTCAATTTCTTAGTATAATGATGAACTGCGTCGCGCGAAAAATGAAATACATGGAATTTGTATTTCCAGTTTGAACTTAACTCCTTGGATTTTTTTCCGGCAATTTCTTTGGGAATTTGTCAGTAAGTTTTTCGTGAATTTCATAGGATTTTCTTTGACCAAGACCAGTTGAGATTTCTGATTTTCAAATTCAATAATTTTTGGAAGCAATAAATATAAATACAATTAAATCATAAAGAATTTAAAAAATAATTACGATAAAGTTGCCTAATAAATTTGCAAAATAACTAAAAAAGAAATTGCTGAAATAATTTCAGAAGAATAGCCATTGAAATTATAGAAAAAAATCCAAAGAAATTGCAAATGAAATTCTAATGGAACTACCGCAGAAATTTTCATAAAAAACAACCATGCCGAAGGAATCCTCAAATAAATGGCCTTATGTACTACGGTCTGGCGAATAACGAAGTCGTAGGTTCGAATCCCACCAGAACGCGATTTTTTTTTCGCAAATTCATCACTCAATTTGTCAATTCTGTGCCTTCTAAGTAATTACATACAAGTTTTTTCCCGTACATTCCTATAGGATTTCACTACAAATTTCTCTAGTAATACCAACTATTTCCGAAATTCGTTTAGGAATTCCTTTAAAGATTTCTACTGGAATTCCTTGAAGAAGCCCAAAAGGATTTCCAGAAGTAATACCGTGATTAATTTCTATAGTAATCCACGAATAAAAACTCTAGAGGAATTCCTGGATAAGACTTTAGAAAAATCCCTGGAAGAATCAAATGCATTTCTGGAAGTATCCTAGGAAAACTACCTAGAAGAATCCTAGCAAGAATATCAGGAGAAATCCCTAAAGAGATTCCTGCAGGTATCACAGTGAAAATTTCTGGAGGAGACCTAGGAAGCATTCCTGAAACATTAGAAGCAGCAGGAATCGCTTATGGAATCCCAGGAGGAGTTCCTGGATGAAAGACAAGAGGATTTCCTGGAGGAGTTCAATATAAAATATTTGGAGAAATCCCAGGAGGAAACGCCGAAGGTACTTCTGCGAGGCTCATAGAAAGATTGCCTTGAACAATCCCAGGAAGTGTTTGAAGGAAACCCTGAAGAATTCTAGAAGAATTCCGGGAGGTATTACAATAATTTATTCTGGAGGAGTCCAAGGAGGAATTGCTGGAGAACCCATGAGAAATTTATGAGAGAATCCTTGGAAAAATGTCTTCGATAAAAATTCCTGGAGTTATCATCGGAAAGGTTCTGTAAAAGTCATAGAAAAAAAATCTCAAGAGGTATTCTTAAATGCACTCTGAGGTGTGTCATTGTAGAAATCGCAGCAGCATTCCTATGAGGAATGGCTGGAGGAAACTATACAGAAATTTATAGAGAACCCCCATTAGGAATGCCTGGGAAAATCCAAAGAAAAAATCCTTGAAATGCCTAGAGAAGTACCTGTAAGAACCGGTAGAGGTATTCTGGAAGAATCTATAGAGAAGGCCCTGAAGGAATCGCAGAAGGAATTTCTGAAGAAATGTCAGGAAGATTTCCTGGAAGAATCCCAGCTATAATGCTAGGATAAATTCGTAAAGGAATCACTAGAAGAATTTCTGGACGTATCATAATAAGAATTTCCGAAGGAATTGCTGGAAGAACCGTAGGAGGAGTTGTTTGAGGTATTCTTGGAGGAAGGCACAAGGCAGTTTCTGGAAGAATTCCACGAGTAATTTCTGGAGAAATCTTTGAATAAAATCTCTGGAAGAATTCCTGAATGAGTTCTTGGAGAAATCTCTGGTAGGACAACCAAAGAAATTTCTGCAAGAATTCCAGGAAGATTACCTGGAAACATCCCAGCAAAAAAATCAAGAGAATGCTCTAGAAGATTCCGTAGCATAATTTCTGAACTACCACAGTTAGAATATATTATTAGCTGGAAGAACCGCAGGAATTGCTAAAGGAATCCCAGCTGGAATATCTGGAGCAACGCTACCCAAAATCAGTTTTTGTGGCACTCCCACGTGTTGCAGGCTCGCTTTTTCTACTCCTTTTAG
This sequence comes from Aedes albopictus, assembly GCF_035046485.1. Lineage (NCBI taxonomy): Eukaryota > Metazoa > Arthropoda > Insecta > Diptera > Culicidae > Aedes > Aedes albopictus. The sequence goes on from NC_085137.1 coordinate 24,352,075, forward strand.
CGAGCCTGCCACGAAAACGGAGTTTGGGAAACACGAATCTGGAGGAATTCCTAGAATTCCGGGAGGTATCATAGAAGTAATTTCTAGAGAAATCCTAGAATCAGGAATGCCGGGGGTATCCTAAGAGAAGTTCCTCTAGCAAATGCCAGGCGCAATACCTACAGTTCTCTTTGAAAGAATCGGTAGAAATATACTGGAGGAAGCCCTGATGGAATCGCAGGAGGAATTTCTGGAGGAATCTCAGGAAGATTTCCCGAAAGTATTGCCGCAAGTAAGTATGCCAGGTGAAATCCCTGGAAGTACAGGGGATAGACAAAATAATCGGGACTGGCAAAATTTTCACTTTTCAAAAAATGTACAATTAGCTATAACTTTTCGAAAAGGTAATCAAATATTCTCAAATTTCCACTGTAAGTTGATCTACTAGTTATGTATCAGTGCACAAAATTTGGAAAATATCGCACTATTTTGCAGGAAGTTGTAAGCATTTTAGAAAAAGGTAGATTTATCCGATAGCCAAATTTAAGTAGTTATATTTCCGGATTCAATGAACCGAATGCAATGAAATTTTGACCATTTATGACCTATATAATGAGCTCTGAAAAACGTTTGACTCAACTTGAAATTACTAACAAAAGAAAAAGTTATAGCGATTTCATTTATTTTATGATTTTTTAGTAAGTTGGTCTATTTTTAATATGCATCCCATACTTTTTCAATGAATTTCCGAGCCGACTAAGCTGTTACTTTCTTTCAAAATACGTTTATATTTTTAGGACAATTAGAGGGAAATTAATTGATCTATAATTAGCATCTTGAATTTCGAAACGATGTTGATATTAAAAAAAAAATGGTGTTTTATTAGAAAAGTAATCTTATCGTTATAATTTTCTTCCGTGTTAAGAATTTTAAGTTAAGTCAAAAGTTTTTCAAAGCTCATTGTATAAGTCATAAATGGTCAAAATTTCATTGCATTCGGTTCATTGAATCCGGAGATATAACATCTCAAAGTAGGCTATCGGATAATTATATCTTTAACTAGAATCTTTACAACTTCGTGCAGAATATGTAGTCCGACTTTTCCAAATTTTGTCCACTGATAACAACTAATTGATCAACTTACAGTGGAAATTTGAGAACATTTGTTGCACTTTTCGAAAAGTTACAGCTATTTGATTTTTTTTAGAGTTCTATTTTCTATCCCCTGTATTTCTGAAGGAGTCCTTATGGGAATTGCTTGAATAATTCCAGCTGGAATGCACGGAGGAAGGCCAATGGAAGTTCTTGGAGAAATCCCCTATGGGATTACCGGAAGAACCTCTGGAGGAAGTCTTGGTTGAATCCTTGAAGAAATCTCTGGAAGAATTACCGAAGAGATTTTTACAAAAATCCCAGGCTGATTTTCTGGAAGAATTTTTGAAAAAAACTTCCCTAGTAGAATTCCTGAAGGTACCATAGTGAGAATTTTTGGAGGAGTTCTAATAGAAATTGCTGGAATCCTAGCCACAGTTCTCGGTGGAAGGCCAATATAAGCTCCTGGAGGAATTTCAGGAGAAATTTCTGGAAGAATCTCTGAATAAAATCTCTGCAGGAATTCCAGGAAGAATCACCAAAGGAACTTCTGAAAGGATCCAGGAAAGTTGTCGTAAATAATCCCACCAGGAATTCCTGAAGAAATCCCAAGATAAATTTTTAGAAGATTCCCTAGAAGAATTCCAAAAAGCACCATAGTAAGAATTTCGAAAGAAATCCTACAAGAAATTGCTGGATCATTCTCTACAGAAATTTATAGTATGTTCAACCCCATCAGAACTGCCTGGAGAATCCTGAGGGAAGTTTATTAAAGAAATGACGGGAGGAATCCAAAAAGGAAACCTAGAGAAATCACTGTATGAATCACTGTAGGCAACATCCAAAACACCGAAACGTACCACAGGTATATAAGTAATTATACCCTGAATTACTTAAGTTTTATTCGAATGTGCCATCAATAAATATTGGAATTTGTTGTGCAAAATTTTAAATTTTAGGTAACTGCCAAGGAAAAATTCTAGGGGGTGCCAAATTTGTTCTAGGGGGTGCCAGGCACCCCTGGAACCCCCCCTAGCTACGCCAATGTGACATGGTAGGGGCAAGTGAGTCTGGCATGGTCAAGAAGACTGCGACAACAGTTTACCTTCTGCCAAAGTTGCTTCGGCCGTCTACAATGTCATCACAACACCGTCAAACTCCAATAGACGTTTGGCTCGCTATGGACTTTTTTGCATAAGTTGCCTCTAAGCTGGTCCGCATGTCCTTAGTAGTTGCCTTTTCCCGGACGATGCTGAGGCACTCGTCCGAAAGGCAACTCATCAGCAATACCTTGGAAATCCGGTCTGTCTTCCGCTGGCGGTGCCACTTTTTTCAGCACATCCGCGATGCTCTAGGCTTCAAGAAACAGGTGTACGCAGTAATTCCAGTTCTGGAAGCCCGAATTCCTGTTGCAACTGTAGTGGTGCTGCGAGCGTGCTCGCACAACGCTTCAATACCATGGATGGAATATTATCCGGGCCACATTCCGTCGAAGATTTCAAACTAAGCAACGTTGAGAGCACTGAAGCAGTAGAGGGAACATTTTGAATATTTAGAGCAGCAATATCGGAGTTACCAACTACCTCGTTAGAGAAAACTCTACTAAGCTGAGACCGAAACAACTCAGCAATTTCTAGTGTTGGCTTCCAATACACCGTTGTCCATGGTGGAGGGTAGTCTTGAGTGTTTTCGTTGATCATTGACGTAGCGCCAGAAGCTTCAGGGGTCGGATCGAAATCGATTTTGAGTTTCCACCAAATGCGCTAGGTACAGAGGTTATTCAGCCTGGAATACTGCTCGTTGATCTTCGAATCGGTAACTCTTGTCGAATTTGTACGATATTTGCTGTGCTCCTTCAGAGCAGCTCTTTTTGCGCTCTTCAAATGACGAAGTTCCGAGTTTGAACAGACTGGAGTCTCTTAGGTGCCGGCCAGAGTGGGCGCGTCTCTCTTGAATTTATTCAGAGATTTTTTTTCCTGGAGACTTGCTGAAGTTTCGCTCTAGATTTCTATAGGAGTTTCTCCACATATTCTGTCCAGAAGTTTTCGAGTATTTGCTCCCAGAGTTTCTTTCAGGATATTTTCGACGTTCCTTCAACGATTTCACAGAATCTTCCCAGAGATTCCTTCCAGGATTGTTGCAGAAGTTTTTCACAAAATTTCTGCAGAACTACATCTCGGCATATCTTCTAGAGGTTTTCCCGGAATTGATTGCGAAGTTTCTAGCGGGATTCCTTACGGAATTCCTTCAGAGATTTATCATAGTGGCTTTGCAGGATGCTTTCCAATAGTTTCTTCCAGGATTCTTGCCAGATTCCTGCAGATTTCTTCTGAGATTTCAGGGATTTTTCCACAGAATTGTCCAGGATTTCTCCTGAAGTTTGAAGATTTTTTTCTCGAAGATATTGAGAGGTCCCCAAATATCACTCCCGAGGTTCCTCCCTGAAATGTTTCCGAATTGTCCTGAGTTTTTCTTGGAATTTCTTCCGAAGCTCCTCTCGAGATTTCCCCAACAGTTCTTCCCGGAGTTACTCGCGCGACTCCAGCAGGATTCCTCTTAAAATTATTGCGGGAATTTCTTACAAGTAGTCCCATAGGTTCAGCATGACCATGCTGAGGGTGACGGGTTCGATTCCCGGTTGGTCCAGGATCTTTTCGTAAAGGAAATTTCCTTGACTTCCTTGGGCATAGAGTATCTTCGTGCCTGCCACACGATATACGCATGCAAAATGGTCATTGGCAGAGGAAGCTCTCAGTTAATAACTGTGGAAGTGCTAAGAACACTAAGCTGAGAAGCAGGCTTTGTCCCAGTGAGGACGTTATGCCAAGAAGAGAAGAGAGAGAGTCCCATAGGTTATCCCAGAAAAATAAAACACGGGATCAATCCTGGCAAGAACTCCTGGCAAGGGTACTCCTAGATAAAACTCAGAACAAATTTCAGTGAGGATTTCCGGAAGAACTCTGACTTTAATAGCGAGAAATTCTCTAAGAGAAACCCAACTAACATGTATTGTGAATGTAAACGTCAACAAAGCGTCCTCAATACGGCTTGATGCTGAGTTACTGTGTTGTATATATGGACGGAAGCTTCTATGCAAGCCCTATACCAATGAATCTGGCGAACTTAATCCACTTGTACATGCTGTGCGAGCAGCTTCTATGCCACCTGGTCATAGCTCTTTTTTCGACTCCTATATAACCACTAACTGAATAACATCTTGAAAAGGCGCCTTTTCAGCCTTTTCACAGTTGTTAAATAATAGTTATACGGCATCCCCAAATTAATCGATTAAATTTAATTAGGTTATGGATACCGTGACGCAATACATGTGGAACTGGAATCCTCGCTTTTAAAATTGAATAATTAAAGTACTTGCCGCTACTTGGAATCGAACTCCCGATCTCCGTATCCACTGGTCCCGATGATGTCCTCGCTGCCACACTGCTATATATAAATAGCACAGAAAATAGCCCGTTTTGTTTTACTCCAGACAAGGATTCATAAGCTTGTGAAACGTCAAACGCAATAATGTTTACATTGAACAAGCTGTGTGGTTGCGCCAGTAGGTTCTTCGTCACAGCTTCTAGCTGAAAGAGTGTTCTTTAAATAGCTACAAAGCGCTGCTGTTGTGTGTATTTGGCAACATTACAAAACGTACTGTATAAAAGCAGCTGTTGTATTGGCTAAGACTCTTACTCGTTTTGCACATCTTCCGGCAAATCTTCCGGCATTGAATTAAAGTGCAATAAAAGCAACCCAAATAATTTCACAGCACAGAGATGGATAGCTGTAAAGAATTTGTGTAGTAGCTATATATCCCGCTTAAAGTTTGTTTTGACAATAATATTTACATTTGATAAGCCGTGTTAGTATGCTAACAGTTTCTTTTTTACAGCTTCTAGCTGTAATAAAATCGCATAACGGCCTTCAAAGCGCTGCTGGTTTTTGGATTTGTCAGTATAACGAATTGACTGTATAGTAGCAGCTGTTTTATTAGTGGGTACTCCTATTCGATTTGCTCAAGTTTTCACATCTTCCGGGACATCTCCCGGAATTGGAATAGAGTGGAGTAAAGGCAACCCCAGTGACAAGCGATGGATTTCTGAAAACCGAGTGTGGTAGCTGTATGGTGATTGTTTTGCAGTCGTGTATTAGCTTTTGATTTATATTTGACTAGCTTCCTTTTTATTCAGCATTGACTACTTTTATTCGATGGTTACACAACAGAAAGCAAATGACTGAAGCTTATAGCGCTGAAAATGTTAGTTGGGAATTTCAGGAGGATCGCAGCAATAAATCCAGAGGATTATTACCAGGAAAACCTTAAAAAAAACCTCTAAATTAAATCGCCAGAAGAACTCAATGAGAAATATAAGCTCTCAAAAGAATCACCGGAAGAAAATTGTAGAAATTCCAGGATAAATTCTAAAAAAAACACGCAACACCGGAAGAAATTTGCTTAGAGATGTTAGGGTAGAAACTCCGAGAGAAATCTCAGGAAATCTCTGAACCTTTGTGAAATATTCCGGAAAAAACTCTCGACGAAACCTCACTGAGAATTCTTGAAAAAAGTTACTGGAAGAACTTCGGGAGAAATTCCGTGACCGACTATGGTAGTAATGCAGGAAAAACCTCTGGAAGTAATCCAGGGAGGAATCTAAAAAGGAATTCTGGCAGAAACTGTACGATTAGCTCTTGTAGAAACACTAGGAGAAAACCCGCGAAATCTCCGAAGAAAATCTACCGGGGAGATTCTGGGAAGAACACCGGAGGGGGTTGCGGAAAATCATTCCGGAGGAATCCTGGAAGAAACTCTAAGTGAACTTCCGCGACATCATCTGAGAGATACCCTGGGAGAAGTTCCTGTAAAAATCCCGGCATAAATCCTGGGAAAAATTTTATGAAAATCACTTAGAGAAAACGCAGGAGGAACTCCGAGAGAAATCTCATGAGGTCCTCCCGGAGCAATACCTTTGGAAGAATCCTGCTGGATGAAAAACTTTAGGAGAAATTAGAAATTCTCTAGGAGGAATCTCGGAATAATGGAGGCAGGATTCTATAAGAATCTCCAGAAGGAATATAAGGAGGACTAAGAGAAATACTGTGAAAAAATAGAAAAGGAATCTTGTGAAAAATCCTAGAAGGCATTCCAAGAGGTATCCCAGAAAGAATTCCTGACGGAATTTCTGAAGATATCTTTGTGGAAGAATTTCTGGATGAACTTTACTTCCCATATTCATCCACGTCCATCTGGATTTTGCAGCATTTTATCGGAATCATCTGCCTTCCGGTAATATCTATTTGAAACCTCTTGTACAGTTATCCAGATTCCTTCTATAATTAACCACAAGCGTCTAGTAAAATCTTCAGTGCTACGCATTAAAAATTTGTTTAGACAGTTCTGCACAACACGCATGCAGTAAAATTTCATATCCGAAAGAAGCATACTTAGGTTGAAATTAGATCAGTAAATAAGGTTAGGTTAAGTATCATTATTAAATTGATTTGCAACCCGAGGCTAGTTCATCTCTTTGGCATAGAAGTTGCACAGTAGGAATTTCAGTTAGTAATCCCAAGTAACATTTTGATGGCCAATTGGTCTTGTAGAGGTTTTAAAATTGTCATACAACCAAATACATTTATTTTAGTTTTATGATAGCTCTAAGAACCTCTTCGAGTCTAATTGACTAAAAAAAGTTACTTGGGATGATTATTTTCTTTAGAAACCATTCGATTTCTTATAGGGTGATTCACGGTATTATCGGTAGGTTTGTTCTCTTCGTCATGGGGGGTTTTTGTCGGCCAAATTACCTGACACTTTGCCATATAATTCAGCTTGGCTGGGAAGGATTAGAGACCAACTCTGGGTTCAAAAGGTTAAAAAAAACCATGATCTCTTCATCAAAACTGCCGAAAATACGCAAGTTCTTCTATTAAAACTTGATATCTCAAGCTTCGGTGTTCACTGGTGTTCAAACAATATTAGACATCTGGTTGGGATCTTGATGCTAAATATTTTAAGCTTTCAAATCCAAACTTTCTGTTGGCATGCCTTATATTATGTAACATTATATTGATTGCTGGAATAATCAACTTTAAATTTCTGTATTCAACTCACTATTTAAACTATACTCTAAATATGGCACATACTTCATCATTCAAATTCTAATCAATTTTAGAAGCCTTTGCTTATATTCCAAATTCTCCAATTTTAACAACTTAGTTTAACCCTTGCCTTCATTTTTATCACGAACTAGTTTGATCACTTTCTCTTTCCCTAATAACACACCGACGCGACGACCCACTAAAAGCCCATTCCAATTCGCTCTATCCATTTTTCTCTATCCTGTTATTAGGCGCGCAAAACACCTGAACAATCCAATTGGTCGCCTAACTGCTCATTACACTGAACAAAAATCCCCGCCAAAAATCGAATGAAAATTGCCTCATCTGAGCCCCATGCCTAATATAAGATGATTTGAAGAAGGCGATCATTCAATCGCCGATTTGACAGAATCAAAACACACGATATGAAAATCATTCAAAGCCGGCATTACAACCATTCAACTCAGAATCAAAACAAATCAAGGTAAGGATGATAATCATTCAAAACTCGTTCAATAAAACGGATGCAATATGAATGAAAATAGTTACGAAATCAAATATTGTTTATATGGGAATTATATTTACTTCTGAATTCAATTATTTTTAAATATTCTGACAAAAGCTAATATCACAACCATTCCAACTAATTTGAAAGATACATTCAATGAAGTGATTTTCATTCAAATTAGTTGGAACGGTTGTGATATTAGATTTTGTCAGAATTAATGAAAAATTGAGCACAACAAACATTTTTCAGGAATAAACTTTTTATTTGACCTAGTATTTTACTACCCTTTAACATAAAATCTGGAATTTTAATCACGTCTCACTTCAATGTTTCACATACATAATTACCGCTGCCATTTCCACACCACAATCATCGGAATAATCCTCCTTCTTTAACAAACTGGTGCTACTTAAAATAGAGCTTGCTGACGTTTATTCACCTCTCTCTTTCAAGCATGCAGGCGGGATAGGATTTGTTTTCATCGGGAAAGGTTTCCCGATGAAAACAAATCCTATCCCGCCTGCATGCTTGAAAGAGAGAGGTGAATAAACGTCAGCAAGCTCTATGGCTCTCCACAGGGGTTCTCTGAAAAGAAAGAAACGATTATCAATATTATTTCAGAACAGTAATGCAGGGGAACTTACCGGAAAGTGTTAGAGTAATGCCTGATGGATCTATCAGGCCTCTTGTGGATTCAAGCGCACTTAATATTTTCCCTATCGCGAGACTTTGTTTCGCTGCAAAGTAAAAAAATATTTCGAGCGCCACCATTTTTTGCGGGTACACCAGCTAAATGAAAGGTTGACCAAAAATAGAATGATATTCGGATTGGGGATAACATGAAATATATGCGGCTTGTATTAAAACTAACATCATACCAAAGATAAACAAAAATCCATCATTATTGATTTGAAAATCATTCGATTGAGATTGTCATTCAGTTTTAGGGTTCAGAGGTTGATCACACGACTGAATGACGATTCATTCGTTTGGCTGCGGGGATTTTCGTTTGGTTATGGAATGATTTTCGGTATGAGGCATGGCAGTAAATGCTTTCCGATGGTTTTGTGATGACAATCATTCACAACAAACCCCAAACAAAAATTCATTTATTTCTTGTGTCAATTTTAGTTTTGAAACAGGATGATTTATATTTAGTTGAAGGCAGTACAATCATTCTGCTATGAAATCATTCAAAATTCAGATTCTGCGGATTTGTATCGCATTGAGTGAAGAATCATTCTTCGTACGGCGGGGGTTTTCGTTCAGTGTAGGGTCACCTGGAGATTTTATCGCTCCTCCCAACAACATGATGCGCGAGTCTGTGTGTGTCATTTGCCAATTTCGTCCAGAGACTAAACTATGTTGCCCAATCATCAATCGAAGACGTCTACGACGGTGACTACGACGACGACTAGCACGACAAAGACGATAATGATGGGGCTTTAGGCACGGCCACAAATTGGTTTCATTTTCCAATCCCCACAATCCAATCAAAACTTCCGTCGTCGTCTGGGGCTCCTGAACTTGCGCGCGGTGCCAAAATATTTAGACTCACCGAAAACGCAAACGTTCGCCTTTTCGGACAGACCTAAATGCTGCCTAATCATGGCGAGGCGATGATTCTCAGTTTTGTTTTTTTTTTCTTCTGCGAAATGATTTGCTCGAAAAGCAGGGGGCGAAGACCCAACAGCAGAAGCTGCGTATAATTTTATGATCGTCCCTCACCGCCTTGAGAGGATGATGATCCCGGGCAGGAAATAGTTACAAAGAAAATTAAGTTTTGTTGAAAATTGAAATGTGATTTGTTGTTTTCTAATCAATCTTAATATAAGAAAAATGTATTTTAGTATACTCATTGTCACGTCCTTACAATCGCTTAGCATGGGAAGAAATGCTAGTGCAATGCCTTTCAGAAAATACAAAGAGCTTAAACTACTTAATTTTAGTAAGTTGAGGTCAGATGATTAGAAACTTCTTCCGACGAGAGAAACACACGTTAAACATCATAAACCTTTAATTTTGAATTACCGTTTTGAAATTTAATCTATGGAACGAGCTCACCAAATTATATGTATTGCCTCGTCAAGGTTCGTTGCCTGGCTTTAGAATGGCGCGCATTCTATGAAAAGAAAAAAAATACACCAAATCATCACACACTGTTGGGTTGATGTGTTATCTAACGTTGTTCATGAACATTTTCAAGTTAGATTATATTTGTTGTTCTTGATGTTTTGTGATTCACTTCTATCCGGGATTGCCTCAACCTCACAACAGTCATCGTGACGCTGTTGCTGAAGGGGATCCAAGCAAGAATTGGCACAGCTAATTATCCAAAAGGAGAAACTTCATACACACAGCCAGTGCCAGTGCCAGTCAGTGGTGAGATCATGGGCAGGCGGCAGTGCCAACGTCCGAAAATAAATCAATCATACTGCACCCTCCGGAGCCAAAGCCAAGCCAGAGGAGAGGACCTACGTGCAATTTGTCCGCAAATCGATGTCCGGTTGAGCTCGCAGACAACTTCAATCACTCTTGCTGCTCGGCTGTTGCATATAAGTTATCGGTTTTGTTAGATTGCGTGTTGCACACTGTCATTCGGTGTTTGATGTGGATTGCCACCCCTATAGTGTGTTTGTGTCTCGAGCGTCTGTTTAGTTGCGTTATCTTATCTACCGACGTCGACGACAACGTCGGTTGGCCGCCGGCAACTTGGCTTAGGGCAAAACAAAAAGCTCTCTTTCGAGAGTAGTGTTTCCCCGTTTTTGCATCGTCGTGGTACATATTCGCATGTCCGGCATTGACGTATGTGCATGGATGGCGATCGAGAGCCGCCGGACGGAAAGTGTTACAGAGTGCGTTCCAGCTCCAGCCCCAGAAGCGTGTAGTGTCACCTCTTGTGTGTGCAAAAATAAATGAGAAAAAAGAAAACCGAGTGGAGCGGTTACTAATGTGAGTTAATGAAGTGCACTGTGGGCGGAGTTGAGGCGAAATGTGACGTTAATTGAAACAGTGTGAATGAGGGAGTCAGCTATTGTTACTGACTTTTTCTGCTAGTTTGGTTGGTGACTCTGATAGAGCTTAATCTTTGTTGGATACAGGTATGTTCCGTTTTTGTCACTATCCGTTTTTATCACTATCCGTTTTTGTCACTATCCGATTTCGTCAACATTTCATTCCGTTTTTGTCAACACTAAAATTTTTGTCAAATTTATTCCCTCGAACACGAGTTATTTATAGCTTAGCATTAATCTTGAGGCAATGCATCCATTAATGAATTTGAAACAACTACCAATGATGACATAGAAGACGTATATACCACAGTAGCTTTCAACACATTTCAAATTCAGCTATAAATAATTTTTATTCATGCTTTCTCTCAAGCATAATTTTACTTCATTTTTGAAAATGGGAAAAATTTAACCAATAGTTAAATAATAATAAATAAAAAAAAATAGAAAAATTAAACCGAGCCAATTTCATTTATGAAATTCTGACAGGAGGTGGCAGGAGGTAACACGTGAATATCAATATCATCATCAATTTTGTCGTTTTGTAAAATGGCTCAATCATTTTCCAAGTGTAACAAAAGTTGCTAATCATGATAGATCAATAATAGATGGGATGTTCATATAAACCATCAAAAGACGGATTCGATTATCCGGCAATAGGAATAAACCACCATGGATAATCGTACATTGTTTTATTTCATTAGCTTATTGTGTTAGGGCACAATAATTATTGATGTTCCTTCCAGGGATTGCTCCAGGATGTCCATCTGGGTATTCCTCCAAGAACTTCCTTCTGAAGATCCTTCTTCTCCTTTCTTCGTCTTATTATTATTATTTTTCTTCTTTACGGCTCTGCGTATCAACTCGAACTTGGCCTGCAACTTCAAGTGATTTCTTGAAAGAACTTATACAGGATTCCTAGAAGGAATTTCTCAAGGATTCCCACAAGAAATTTCTGGAGGATCCTCAAGAATAACTCCCCGGAGATTTCTATTCAGAACATAATCTCTGAAGAAACTTCTGGAGAATTTTAGGAAAGAATTCCTGGAAGATTACTAGACTAAACTTCTGGCAGATTCCCTGGAAATGTAGTAAGTAATTGGGGATAATAATTATTGTAATATTATTTTTAATTAACTAGATTTTCAGCCCAAGGCTGGTTCATCTATAGTAATCATGAGGAAATAACATAGATGAAAGATAGAATAGTAGATGTTTCTACTGCGCATAAATACCAAAACAAAGTCAAAATATATTTTAAGAAAATCTTTAAAGATTCCAAGAAAGAACTTCTGATGAAATTCTAGAAAAACTTTTGAAGGAATCCCAGAAAGAACCCCTGGAGAAATATCAGAAAAAAATCCTGGAGGGATTTCAAAATTTCCCGTAGAAAATTTTGAAGAAACGGAGGAACTCCTATATTTCAAAAGTAAAATCTTGGCGAATCTCCAAAGCAACTCTTGGATGAATTTATGAACTAGGACTAAATCCCACAATGATTTTCTTAGCCCACCTTGTGCATTAGGGTCATTCCATCCCCAAACCGTACACAACGTCAGCGAGCTGTTCTCAACATAATGCATAAGTATGGTTAATAAATTCCTGGAGGAATATTTGAAGGGATCCCCAAAGAAACTCCAGGAAAAATTTAAAAAGAGACATCTAGGTTGATCCGAGAAGAAACTCCTGAAGAAATCATAAGGGGCAGAACCTCTTTTCTCTAAAAATTCTTTAGGTTCCGTCCATAAATGACGTAGCATTTTAGAAGAGCGGGAGGGGAGTCTCTGATTATGCTACGAATTATGTTTTAGGTATGGGAAAATAGGCTACGAGGGGGGAGGGGGTACCAAAAATCGTCTAAAATATGCTACGTCGTTTATGGACGACCCCCATCGAATTCCAAAAGATAAACAAGCGACATGGTATAAGGAAACCTAAAAGAATTCTGGAGGAACTTCTTGGAGAATCCAATATTCTGGAGAAAATACAAGTGATAGCTGAGGAAAATTCCTGAAGATTTTCTAAAAGTATCCTAGTGAATCCTAAAAGTATCCTAGTGAAGCGAATAAAACACGGCAGGCTGCGGTGGGCTGGGCACGTAGCTCGTATGCCGGAGGAACGACAAGCTAAAACCATATTCAGCAGAGAATCAGGTAGGGGTCGTCGGCTTCGTGGTAGGCCGCACACACGGTGGCTTTTTGCAGTTGAGGAGGACCTATGGGCTCTGAACTGAACGTTGAGGGTGACTGGAAGCGATTGGCGCAGGACCGAGACCAGTGAAGGCGAATGCTTCATTCGGCGTAGACTTACCGCTACGAGTTGTAGTCCATCAAGTATCAAGTAGTATCCTAGTTGAAACTTTTATAGGAATCTGTTAAGATGAAAATCGTGGAGAAATGCGTTCCGGAAGGAACTGAACATATCCTTTTTTGTTAGGATATCGAAATTACGTTCTTGGAGATTAATCATTCCTGGGAGTATGTCATATTTTAAAACGTCAATCCGGATACTGGAACTGTAATATGTGCCATTCTTGCGTTCAACAAAAATAAATTTCCAAAACTGTGGTCACAAATGTGGTAAAAACCTCTTGTCGACGTCACAGTCACAAAACTGTAATTTGAACTGTGCTACCCAGATGTGTTAAAATATATTAAAAACAATTAACTTTCATAATAAACTGCATATTTTTACTTTTGGAATGTGTTCTACAGTAAATCTTCCAATTTATATAAAAATGTTGCAAAATATTTTGTCAAAGAAAATTATTCCGTTTTTATCACTATTCCGTTTTTGTCAACTGAAAATCGCGGACCGTGTTGATAAAAACGGAACATACCTGTATCCGTAAATCTGTAAAACGTATTACGTATTTATATAAGCATTTTTTTTCAAGCCAGGCTCTACTACTTTGTCAACCTCGCGTATCAAGCCTCGAGAATGTGGGCTTGTCAAGAACACAACCTTTACCAGATTTGCCTCTCACATCAGCTGCTGATGCAGCTACACGTTGGAGATCTAATTGTGATTGCTGGCCTCACACGAATTATGTACCACAGGCATCTATTGGTGAACACTTGCAACCGTTTAATGTTCTCCACTGATACACACCAGGTTTCACTGGCGTACAGTAGTACGAATCTAACGATTGAGTTAAAATTCGAATTTTGATGCGTTGACTAATCTGATTGTTTGCCATATATTTCTCAAACTCACAAAAGCAGACTTCGCCTTCTTGATCGGCCGCCAATTTGCCACCCAAGATTTTCGAAGCTTTCAACATTCTCTACTGCTTGCCCAGCTACCGTAAAACTGGAAGAGTAGACCGTGTTAACATGCAAGGATTTGACCAGGTTGACGTCTTACGACCTGCCGCCAAAAAGCAACCGGCAAGGTCATCGAGCTTACTTTGCATATCAGAAGCAAAGCTAAGCTATAAGATCAACATAATTATCCAGTTTGAAGTCTTTTAGATACTCCATGGTAATGGGCTGAAACAACAACTCACGATTTGGTTCACGATCAATAGCACTTACCAGGATCTCGTCAATAACGTCGACGAACAGTAGCGGCGTATACTATCCTTGCCTCACTCCAGCAACCACGCGGATGGAATCGGACAAGATACATCGCTGTGCAGTACTCTGAACGATAATGCCTCGTACTGTGCTTCAATAAGGCCGATGATTTTTCCAAAGACACCCTTGCGTCGGAGGGCTCCCCACATGTTTACAGCTTTACAGAGACTCTTGCTCTAAGATGATACGGAGTGTGACAATATGGTCCACACAGGATCGCAAAGATGGCGCTCCGGTGTTGGCACGAGTAATGCGTCGAACTCTTGGCGGATCCTGCTGAGATGTTGGTGGTGTGGTCGGCACTTAAAAAAGATTTCCAAAATGTCCTAATCAACGTTAAAACTGGTACCTAAGCCGTGTCGGTCAATAGCTGTCAAGACGTGTCTTTCACGGGCACCGAAGCAGTCGTAGAAGTCCCACTAAGACGTAAGACTTCGTAGAGGAGAGTAATGTCACAGGTATTTCTGGCTTTCTTGCCTTCGTCGGGTAGGGAGTCCGCCCACGCTGTTTTGTCCCGTCTACATGAGCGTTTCTCTCCCTTCTGGAGAGCCGAATAGCGCTGACGGGCTACAGGTTTGACTCCACCTGTTTTTGCTCGCTCTTTCGCTCTCTCTATCATTCCCCGGGTTGCACGTGTGATCCACTGCTTTCTCTGAGTGCATAGCTCACGCGAATTATTCTTTTCGGAGGCGATGAAAGCGTTCTTGATGGCGCTCGATTAATCTTCACACTGTCACCTTGCAGAATTTCCGCAACATGGTTGTTGTTGAGGTAGGTTGAAAAGCTTCTGACTTCTTCTGTATGGCTCTACGTTCTCACTGGAACTTGGCTTGCCTCTCTCCGACTCAGTCTACACTATGCCCAGAGAGTCGAGAAAATTTTCCCGACTGGAACCACAAGGCCGTAATTACTAGGCTAACTGGAGACCCCCAAACAGCTTCTGACCTTCCTTCTGTATTCAGTCGCGCTATCTTAGCAACCGGTCTGTACGGTAGAGAGCGCAATCTACCATCCGTTTCTTCGTTGATTTTCACAACTCTCCCTCGTATCCACCCATTTCGAACCTTTGTAACGATTCGTAGTACCCCCTCAGCCGGTTTGTGAGATTTTGTTGCGGTCTAGTGTAGTTTTTGTTAGTTTGTTTAATTAAAATTCAGAAAAGTGTTTGTGTTGTAAGTTTCCAATCTTTGTGTTTGCTGGTCACCCGGAGAGGACGCAGCCATATGTAAATAGCAGCTACCATGATCCTTTAACATTAGCCACCAGATGACTCTGCCTTGCTTGAAACATGGACGTTGACGGCCGTAGCGAAAGGAGGCCATTAGGATCTTGGAGATCCTCAATAGAGTCTAGGATCGGCCATTTGCCCATGTAATCTATAGCAATAAGGTCCATAAGAAAACCTGACTATATCGACTATATAATACCTGGTGAAATTCCCCCCACCTCTTGCACAAAACTCCGAGGTTGTACCGTTAAACCTTGGTTGCCTCAAATCCAAGGTCCAAGGCGAACCCTCAACAGCAAGGCGAGCCCTAACCCCAAATTGGGTAACCTTCCGCCATTAACAAGATTCCGGCGAAGACTTGGGCAGGTGAAGTTCCGGCCATCCGGTACACCCGGCCGAAAACTCAAAGGAGGCTCATTCTCCGGAAGACGAGGATCTCCCGGTTCATTTAGGTGGCCAAGGTCGCATTTGAACCGGGGACCCAGAAGGTGCTGGGGAGGTGAACAATGGACGACCGCAGCAGGAGAAAGAGGCTCCGAGGAAAAGGTCACACTAGATTATGGAAGTGGGAGGAAATAGAATGAAGGTAGATAGCTAGAAAAGATAGACAGGAAGTGCACGAATACGAAATATACAGGAGTGTGAAAAAAAGCAGTTCAAATGTTTCCCTGAATCCGCGAAAGAGCAAGGATAAGCGCGCTGACCTTAGAGATGAGGTCAAATACAGAGTCTCGTCAGCCGCTGAGAAGGGTCACCTGTGGTATTATGCGCTAGTAGTTACACCTTCTCTTCCATGTTGACAACCAATTCTGCAATCGACCTTACTTCTCCAAACCATTTCGTTCGTCGAGCAATAGGGTTGGCAGATACTCTCTAATCTTCTCAAAAAGTGGTCTACCATGGAGCGACACAGCTCCTAGCTTCTTCTGTATACCATCCTCGACTACAACGGTTTGTCTCACACCTATAGAGCTTAGCATTACATAGCATTAGGCGTTAGGGTTTCCTGGCGTTAAGGTTCTTGCTGCGTCAGCAGTCCCGTTTCCAGCTGATCCTTCTTCACTCTTCGCTGCACATCCCGACAAAATCAAAGTGCATAGGCTGTCGCGCGCTCTAAACGAGTCCAATTCGAGTAACGCTTCCAATCCACCACCAGACTCACTGTCGCGTCCGCTAGTTTAATTCCTGCTGGCAACTCGCTTTCGGATGTACATGGAAGGTTCGATCTTCTGAACCACTAACTGTTGTTAAATAAACAAGGCCCTCTTCCCCACTTTGTCGTCATATCAACTTGAGACTTCTATCATCCACCGATCGTGGACTCTTTGGCGTTCAACAACCAGTTGTGAGAGAATACACATGCTTGGCTTCCAATGCTAACTTTATTGCTTCATTGGCGAGTTAGTCGTCTTCGTAATGTTCTTCATGATTGCCTCGGTCGTTTCTGGAAACTCTGTTGAATATTTATTGGCGTTTTGATTTTTGGCATACTGTGCCGAACACGGTGAGCAGGTCGCTCCGAATGTAGCGACATCCGTCAGGTAGACGCGTCCAGATGCCTTTCCTTCAAAGCCAGCGTTAAACATGAAGATCCTCCGGCCGAATTCGTATTTGATGGAACATTTCCTACAAGATTGCGCAGTATCCGATTCGTTTTCCAGAAATCGAAACAAGACGTTCAGCAAGGTGTTCAGAAGGTTTGGACTCTATAGTAGTATCGTATTCATAGAGACGCCTTCAACCGTAGCCGCCGCGTCACAGTAGATACGGATTCTATAGATTAACGGCTACGCAGTCTTAGGGTTCAAAAAACGAGTTTTATTATTCACCCGACGTTTCGACACGGGGATAGTGTCTTCCTCAGGCGGAAAATAAATATTAACGTTTTTGGTCAAATGTTTTGTCTAACTTTAACTGTCTCGTTTTGTGTCGTTTTTGGTACATGCTTACACTTCGAAATCACTTAAACAGTTCAACGGTTTTTTGCCAAAAAACCGTTGAACTGTTTAAGTGATTTCGAAGTGTAAGCATGTACCAAAAACGACACAAAACGAGACAGTTAAAGTTAGACAAAACATTTGACCAAAAACGTTAATATTTATTTTCCCCCTGAGGAAGACACTATCCCCGTGTCGAAACGTCGGGTGAATAATAAAACTCGTTTTTTGAACCCTAAGACTGCGTAGCCGTTAATCTATAGAGTCAAGATTACAGTCGATTCCCAACAGCAGTAGATACGGATTTCTATCAATTTCTAGGGATTGATACTTAGTTCCATTGGAAGATACAACGTACGCTTCGGAACTGCTTCGTCATGTTCTTCCTGCGTAGCTTTGTGTATATAGCCCTTCGGACCACTGCTTTTTTACACTCGCTGCTATCGCTGGATCCTTCCGAATGTGCTCAAGGCACTGAAAACGCCGAATTGCCACTGGATAACTGTCTTTGGGAACTCAAAACAATCGTTCTTCCATAGAAGCCCGTCTCGAATCGTTGACCGACCCGGGTGTTCTACAGAATCTGCTTCGCTTGCTATACCTCTGATGAATCGGGGCGTGGTATGGAATCGATCCCTAGACTTTTCACGGTAAAAAACTCCTCCACTAGATCTTGCAACTCCTGGTCATTCTGGCATTCGCAGATGTGAAATCTGTGTGCGTGGTCATTGTGATCGCTCAGCATTCCAAATACTGTCCACCTAAGCCGTGATTTGGCTGCAAAAGATTCTTCGGGCTTCCCTTCTCGCACCTTCAACATGGTCGTAAAGTGTGCGTTATCGTTCCCGATAAGAATCTGAGGTTTTGCGCTGGCAAAGTCGTTGCCGTTTAATCAGTTCATTTTCTTTCATTTTCAATTTCTTAGCGTTTTTGGATGTCTGGAACATTAGGCTTTTGGCTTAAGAACCCCTATCTACCGGTGTAGGGCCACCTTAGCTTCCGATGAAGAAGCATTTCATATGCAGCTGCTGGATACCACAACAGAATCTGATTGTGCCGCTTCTCTTAGGGAAACAGACTCTCGGGTCCAATACTTCAACAATCTGGTTGAAGTCAGAAGCACAACAGCGCCCAGGTTCTACTGCCAGCTAAGCACACAATTCTTAACTGGTGGTCTTTGCCTTCGATTGACCCGTGGAGGCATGAGGTAGGAACTTGTGTGAACCAGCGCTCTGTTGAACGCTCCAGGTTTTCGACTCACCATTTTGCTGCGAATTTTTCTCATGAACCCATGTTCATGTTCCTTGTTCCTTTTATTGGACTGTATTCTGACGTAGCCGGCGTCATTATTGCGAAAATAATGCAAGTTTATCAACATTTATAAGCTGAAGAAATGTGAAACTTACAAACGTACATCTCGTTGGTTACCTGTTGTGTATGTAAGCAACTGATTTGAAGATAGGAGAAGCTTTATTACTTTATTACCACATCATTTTGCAATAATGTTTGACCGTCCGTAGACGCTACTTCAGTATCGCCAGACCAGCTACACTCACACAAGGAACCAATGAGATAGCTGTTTGAGACGAACATACATCTTCAGTGTGTGAGTATTGCAAGGTTCGGTATATTCGCCTCACTCCATTCATATTCACTCCTCTTTGCTGAAGCGAATCGAGAAAGATGCAGCAAACGGATTGTCGTGATCAAACACGTATCCTCAGCACCAGTGAGAAGTGATGCGCAAGTTGCTTGACATGGATATTCGTTGCCGTTCGTCGCAGTTTGCGAATGAATGAATGGCGAATGTTGAAGAATGCTAGTGAGCGATCGAAGCGACTTTTATCATAACTAGAAGAGAATTTCTGCATGTAATGCATAAATTTTTAGTGTACTGTTGTTGAATTACTAGATTGGCAAAGAAAATAATAAACATTTTTTGAAAACATCACAAAATCGTATTCACAATATCACTCGTATCACTCACGAATCGCATCACCACTCGATCGCTTGCGAATGTGGACGAATGAGTAATTTCCAAGTATGGCTTCCAGTCCTGCAAAATATCAGAGTCAGTGCTTGTTTTTCAGCCGAAAATGAATGACTGCGGCGGTGTGAGTACTGACTGAGTCCGAGAGCTCCATTCGTGAACAACCCAACAAGGTTAATGCCCAATCATCCACACACTACTCATGCCGACAGGCCATTCGTCTCAAGCGGTAGCTTGTGAGAGTGAGTGCCCTATACGCTACCACGGGTGAAAACACTCAAATACAGAAAATTGAATGGAAATTTAGCCCTGTCAGCTCTCGCTTTCAGCACGCTGCGTGCGAGTGTGAGTTCCTATTTCATTTCGCTCCCGTGTTGCTGATCGGAAAGTAACATTGACAGGAAAAACAAAACTTAGAAAATGAAAAAAGCAAAATATCGCTATCATAAAGGCCTGTCGAAAAATTGCAGCACTGGTGGCTTCCCACCGTTAGCCGGAGTTTACTATCGGCGCTGACAAGCAAACACGCAAACTAGAGCGACAACCGTTCGGTGCTGATTGTCTTCGAATGTGGAAGAAAAGGTGGAAATCAGGAACCCTGGAGTATTGATAATCTTCTATTTTTAGGCGACAATCAATAGCGCCTGCTACGTCAGGTTGTAGGTCAATGTGGGTATGAGGAGGGAATCACTTGTTGCCAACAGCGCGGAGTTCACTAAATCTGCACAAGTTAATGCGGATGTTGGAGTGTTGTTGGAAATGTTATTTTTGGCACATGGTTCACGCATTGGTGCGTGGATTCCAGACGTGAGGTGATAAATTGTATGAAGATTACTGTGGAAGTTGGAAGGAAGTGAAACGGATTTTTTTTTCAATCCGTTTCTGATTCTAGCGATAGCTATGAACATACGTTTATACAAGCTAGTCACGATACTTGAAAAATGCCTTTAATGGGGCACGTTCGGTGTAGTACTAGATTTGTAGTAATGAGCTGAATTTTAGTATAGTGAAAAGGTCAATTCTCCGTTTCTGCAATGAAATGGTGCAAAAAGCGTGGTTATTATGATTCATTGCCTAATTAGATGCTGTTTGAGCAAAACTTTGGATAACTATGTTGTTTATGTTGCAAGAAATGGATAAAACAACAACACTGTTGCCCAAAGTTTTGCTCAAACAGCATCAAATTAGGCTAGGAATCATAATACCCACGCTTTTTGCACTATTTTATTGTAGAAACGGAGAATTGACCTTCTCACCATACTAAAATTCAGCTCATTACTACAAATCTAGTACTTGACCAATCTGTCCTATTACCTCAAAGAATCACAACGTTTTTAATGTTTATTTGCTCTTAGCCCACTGTCCTCTGGTACTAGCCAGCAGCCTGTCCGCTGCTATCGTAATCTTGATAGCGCGCGCGGTCTCTTTATCGAGTGCCAGATATCTCTCGCTTTTAGTCTATACTACACATCCACTTGCACTTCCAAACCGAGCAATATCTATCTGGACGAGGTTCGCTGGCATGGTGCCGGGCCGGGCGGAGGAGCTTAAGTTTTCGCGGTTTTGCCGCATTGGGGTAGCTCGACTCGCAACCGCTCCTCACGTCTTCAGTCTCGGATCGTGGTTTGCAATTGACACACACTCATTCAGTCAGTCAGTCAGTCAAAGAGTAGTCGAAAAACATTGAGCTTCTGCGTCGCGCGCGCCCGCGGTTGACTGCAATTGCTCCTCGCAAAGAGTAAACCAGCAGCTGTACGCGCGGAGAGTTGATTGTCGTTTTTTTTTTGTTTCTTACGATTCGCTGGTTTCGTGTTTGAGTTTTTTCGAGACAATAATTGTTATTTATTAGATATATCGTGGACTCACGTCATCTAGGTACTCTGCGCCGTGAACCGACTCCGGCTTGTTATATCTGTTTCGTTCCATTTGCGGGTTGCTGCCACGCGAGTTGCACTCTACAGTTGAATTCGTTGTTGCTGCAACCAAAGTCGCCTTCTGCGGTCCACTAAGTTCAATCTTATCTAGCGCTGCTAATTACTCGATATTACCCGTTTCCGTTTCTCCGAGTTTCGTTGTTTTCTGATTTATATCTCGTTATTTTTTCCCGTTTTCGGTTTTTTCATCCATTTATTCATCACATCGCCGATGATCAATCACGAAATCAATCAACCGATCACCACCAACATCAACAGCACCAGCAGCAATATGCAACGAGTCCGACGATCCAAAGGTTAGTGCTGCATGCCGAAACGCTGGTGCGGGACGAAATCTTCGCAAAGACACCCAAAACTGTCGTGAAAAATCCGCACTATCTGCACCACTATCACCAGCATCACCATCATCACGGTAGTGCCGCCAGTGGTAGCAGTTCCAACAGCCACCATCAACTCTATCACCACAAACAGCAACTTCAACAACAACAGCAACAACCGTACCATCATCTTTCGTCAACGACGTCGTCATCGCGCCATCACCATCAGGGCACAGTTAACGGCGGCGGCAGCGGTGGCGTCGGCGGAATTGGAAGTAACAGCAGTCGGAAGGCGGAGAAAGTGATGAGCAATCTCAAGATCAACCGGATCGAGGTAAGTGCATACCAGTTGTTGTCATTTCTTACCACTTCTTGTACGTGCCATTTCTTGTACATAGTTGTAGTTCCTTGTTGCGGCGCAGCGCGTTTGGATGACTGGGTGGGTATTGTCTCTCGTGGTGCTTGATTAGAGAGATTGCATGCTGCTGTGCAGCTGGGTTGGATGTTGCGAATTTGTCTGAGTCTGAGCTGGTTGGACGGGGCGTTTCGCAACAATGTTACACTTCGTTTTCGAGGCCGCGTGAGATGGCTTCGCGAGTATGCAATGATAAGCGTCTTTCGCTTGTCTGAAATTTTGGAGTTTTGCAATGCGTTTTTAATTCGGCAACTTGTAGGTATGTAATTTTGATTTCATGGCTTGTCACAACTCAGTTGTTGAACGCAGAAGCAAAATAGTTATGATTAAATAACAAAGCATTGCAAAGTCACCTTCAGTTGATCATGAAGAACGATTGAAGTATGCAGAAAATAACGAATGAATCGAGTTATTATCCTAGTCATGATAAATAAACTGTCGCTTGCTGTCGCGATAAGCTGAACTGAAAAAGCAAGACCGAACGAAAACCGTTGAAGAAAACAAAGGTGAAACCCCCCATTTCCGTGTGTTTAACGTTACGGCTTGGGATTTTAACACCTGCATAGGAAAAGAAAGTGCACCGTAGATGTGTGATTCTCAGCGATAGAGCTCTTCTGATAACAACATTTTACGGTATGCACGGCTAAATAGCCCAGAGTAAAGCATCGCTAATTATTTCACCATATGAACAGAAGGCTTCTTCCGCTGTTTTGATCCTCCGTACCTGCGATCTTCATTTAGGTGTTCGTCAAAGTGCAACTACCACCTTTCGATCACCTAGTTTGTCAAGACGTTCCAGTCCTTCCGGCACAGTTCGGCTCACGGCATGAAACCGTTATGGGATGCGTTGAGCTTCTGATAGAATTTCCGTGTTACTTGAGAACGCCACAGCAGTTCCATTTCAGAGTACTTCGTTTCTTCCAGGCGGCGTTTTTCTTTTCTCCCAGGGGATGAGGGTTTGCGGCTTCAATTTAAGCTGGTAGCGTTCCTAGCTCTGTCGGGTTCTATGCTTCAGTATGACAGCCCGTGCTGCGTTCTACTTCTGCAAAATGTCTTTGCAATCCTCGTCGAACTAATTGCGTTCCTTCGACTATGCTCTGTTGGAAGCGAAGTCAACGAGTGTATCGCTCTTGTTCGTCAGCTGATAAGTGCTGACTTAATCCAAATTGGAGCAGTGATCGTACCCCGGTGCGAAATGCTCGCAAAATACGTCATTGTCGTCATCTTTTCTTCCGAAATGTAGGATGTTTACGTTGATTATGTTAAATTTAAAGAATTACCCTAAACCTAGATCCTCAACCTGCAAATTCCAACTGATCACGCCCCTTTGCATATTGCCGTTACGATAAAAGCTGTTCCCAGCTCGTCTATATTCCCAAGCTATGGTAGATGATATGATTACCTCTGAACGAGTAAGCGGGTACTCCCGATGAACTCGATGAAATCTCAACAATGTCTACAAAATTCCAAAACTTCGCGGCGCTAGTGTGTATGTGTTTTTTTTTATGTTTCACTCATAATCCTAATCACCTGCATAACTCTCGTTGTTTAGTAGTCTTGAAGCTCGCAAATGCTGTACAAAACCTTTAAGAAATCCTCCAAAAAATCAATAGGGGGATTCACTTAACAGCGTAAAATTATTAAACTGATTAATCTTTGATTATTTCATTCGCAAAATCATGAAACATTTCAAATAAGCAGAAAATCATAGCTTACGCAGCAATTTAATCTGTTTAGTGAGTACCCCTAATGAAAAACAATTACATAACAATGAATAATCTCTTCAGGTGTTTCTGAAACTATTCTTTCAGGGATTCCTCTATTAATTTCTTTGAGAATATCTTCATGGATTCTTTAAAAAACTCAAAACATTTATTTAGCATTTCCTTTACCATGGAAAATAACTTTGTTCTTAATTCGCTCACATCGTGTTACTAAGGATCCTGGTTTCTACAATGTTTCTCTGAAGAATAAAAGGTTTCACCGAGAATAACTTTTAGTTGAAAAGTCGTTCACTAAGTGGTGCACGCTATGTCCAAAGGGAAGTATTATGAAAATCGAATGTACCTCAAATGTTATTCCCTAGGATCGTAGCTTTGGACCTCTAGTTTCAGAATCTATGCGGTTTAAAATATTTCATCTTGTGTTTTTTGATATTGTTTCCTGTATTCCCATACAAATATCGGAAAAAGTCATTTTAAGGTCAATTTCGTCCCAAACAAAAATGTATGAAAAAAAAACCCAAGATGAATTATTTTAAACCACACATTTTCTGAATCTAGAGCTCCAAAAATATGATTCTAGCGAATAAATTTTGAGGTACATTCAGTTTGGAAATAGCGTGTGGTGCTAATGTTCTTATGAGCTGTCGGTTGGATGGACGCGTCGCATATTTTGCGTTCTAGACCACATAGATGGATACTGTCTTGAGCTAAATGGTTCTGAAGAACAAATGTCTTGATATAGAAATCAATTTAGTTCGGAATTCGCTCACTATTTGGCGCTACTGTTCTTACTGAGGAGCTCAAAACTTAATTATTCGTTGTATATCTCGCACTCTGGACCATTTCGTAGAATACTTTGTGGTAAATTTGCTCAGCAGAATAAAAACTTTTGCATAGAAAGAACAACCAAACTCGAAATTCGCTCTCAACGTGGCGTTTGTGTTCTTTAGAGTTATCAGTTCGATCAAAGCGTCATATACCTTCTCTGTAGTTCGGTAATTTATTTTGGATTTTTTTAGTAATTACTTTAAAAACCTTGCTGCATTCTTTGGAAATATCTTGAAAGATTTCTTTGGGAATATCTTGAAAGATTTCTTTGGGAATATCTTGAAAGATTTCTTTGGGAATATCTTCAAAGATTTCTTCGGAAATCTCTGCCAATTATTTTAAAAAAATCGGTAATTCCTTTGGGAATAATTTTTTGGTATTTTTCTTTTGAAAATTGCTCAGCTGTCAGCTGTTTTTTTAAAAATTGGTTTCGCGATTCCTTTGTTAAAAATTTTCAGTTTTACCATGGAAATTATTTTGAGTAATTTTTAGGTAATTCTTTTGGAAACTCCTTTAACAAATTCTTGTAGGAAATGCTTGGACAATGGCTTTGTGGTCTTCAGAGTTTTCTTCTGGGATTTCTATGATAATTACTTTATTTTTTGCTATTTCTTTCTGATTTACTTTAAAAATTCCTTTTGAAAACTTTTTGATAATGATTTTGGAAATTTCTTCGATTCTCTTCTGGAAACTTCTTCGTCAATTCCTGCGGGAATTGGGTGGGCAATTCCACGGCATTCCCTTTAGAAATTGATTCGGCAAATTCTCTATGAATGTTTTTGGTAATGTATCTAAAAATTTTTTTGGCTGTCAGCTGGAATTGATTCAACTATTATTCGTGTTGGCTTTCTGTGGCTTCTTTTCTGTTTCAATAACTATTTCTGTTGGCTTTTGTGGCTTTCTTTAGGAATTGGTTAAACAATTATTTATAGTTTTTTTTTTGGGGTTTTCTTGGGAAAATTTTTGAAGACTCTTTCGTTAATTCCTTCGGAATTTTGTTCGGCAACTTTTTTGAGAATTTTTTTTGGCGATTTCGAAATTTATTTTGGAGAGCAAAAACACCTTCAGCATTTTTTTTTGTTTAGGACATTCTTCGTGCAATTGGTTTTGAAATTTTTCAAGCAACTTCTACGAGTTTTGTTGATAATTTCTCTGGAAATTGATTTGGTAATTAGTATTTTTCGATAGTTGCTTTCGAAGTTCATGCGACAGATACTTTGAAATTTACTTGGTCAATTTGTTCTTATAGTTCTCTGACAATTTTTGAAAATTTCTCTGGTGTTTCCATTGACAGCTCACATCGGAATTCCGGCAGTTATGACTTCGAAGCTTCGAAGCTTCATTCCATTAGACATTCTCTTGTGAATTGAAAAAAAATCCAAGATTTTACAGAGGAATAACCGAAGGAAAACTCCAAGAAAGTGCCAAATGAAAACCCAAACCTAGGGTAATTGCCAGAGAGGTTCCCAAATAATTTGTCGATAGTTTTCACAAAGCAATTTTCAAAAACCTTCGCATAGAAATAGCTGAACACATCGTAAACAAAAATCCGAAGGAAATCCTAAAAGAATTGCCAAAGTAATTTCCAAAGAAGTGTTGAACAAATTAAAAAAAAAATCGAATAAATTTCCAAAGGCACAAAAAAAACAAGAGAAATCAGTTGGTCGGTGATGAAACTGGGCGTGTTAGTGGAATAACTGTATGTAAAAATCGTGTTAAGTACTGTTCCCGAAAGAAAATTTTCATTTGATTAATTACCAAATGAATTTCAAATAGGAATACCAAAGAAATTGTCGAAGAAATTCCAAAGAAATTTACATAGGAAACTCCTAAGACATTGACAGAGAATTCTCCTATAAATATGCCGACAGAGTTGCAAATTCCAAAACGCGTTCGCATAGAAATAGCTGAACACACCGTAAACGAATAACCGAAGGACTTTCCAAAGAAACTGCCCAAGGGATTGCCACAAAAATTGCCGAAGGTAATCCCAAAAGAATTACCAAAGGACATGCCAAAGTAATTTCCGAAGAAGTGTTCAAAAGAGTTGCTAAAGAAATGAAAAAAAAAACAAAAAAGCTTCCCAAGTCACTTTTAACAAAATTCCAAAAGAAATTGTCAAAAGGAATTGCCTGACAATTTCCCAAAAGAATTTCTAATGGAAGTTCCAAAGGAATTGTCGAAGAAATTTCCAAATAAATTGACATAGGAAATTTCGAAGGCATTGACAGAGAATTTCACACTACCTTCTTTGATTGACTGTAGTCAATTTTGTACATTTTTATTCTGCTCTAGAACGCTTATCCTTGAACAATTTGAATACTGCCGTTCTTCTACAAAGTGACGTAAGCGCCATCCCAAATTCCGACGTCTTTTGGTATATATCTGGTGAATTAATAATACAGTGGTATGTCTGCTATATTAGGATGCAAGATCTAACATCTATAGAAGAAAACATAGTGAATGATCAAGAGTTTGATGAATAATAATCAAAAATGTACCAAAGTTGTCAATGTCGCTTACGTCACTTTGCAGAAGAACGGCAGAATACCACTTTGTGTCAGTTTTTATTCTTCTGAGTATCACTTGCCGAAGTCAGTATCCTGGTTCAGAACGTGACATATATGATGATTGTACTGAACTGGAAGCTTCTTCGGACACTAGCACCATGCAGTGAGTGGATCTAAATTGATTTCTATGGGAAGGCTCTTAGGGGCTGTCCATAAACCACGTGGTCATTTTTTTGGGACTTCTCAACACCGCCCCCCCCCGTGGTCATAAGTCCATACATTTTTTTTTCTTCCATACAAAATGGTCATTGGCCGAACCCCCCCCCCCCCCTGTGACCACGTGGTTTATGGACAGCCCCTTAGTGTTTTGAGCAACTTGGTCGAAGGCATTACCCTTTTAAACGGTCCAGAAAGTGAGATATACGACGCTTTAATCTATCTGGTAGCTCATTACACCACTAGCATCATGTAGTGAGTGAATTTCGAACTGAATTGCTTCCTTTGTGAACGTTTTCATCTTTCTGAGCAACTTTTCCGAAGATAGTATCTTTCTAAATGGTCCAGAACGCTAAATATGCCACATGTACTCTGCCCCACTCGCATAACAGTTTGCTGGGTTTCTATAAGACTGTTATGTGAGTGGGGGCAGTACTGTTGAAATATAACGCTATCCCACATGCCCAACATGGTGCTATCTGGAGCAGAATCTCGGTGGCCAATATTTTCGGAACCACTTAACCTTCCTTTTGCGTCATGGTGGCAGCAGCTCGCTGACGTAGTGTACGGTTTGGGTCAAAAAATGACCCTGATGCCAAAGGAGGGTTACGTTAAGGATTACTTCTGAAAATTTCCCATGTTTTCCTGTAGGAATGCCTCCCAAAAACACTTTTGAAATTCCTTCAGTCTACCAAAGATTTTCTCAGAAACTGTACTAGGGGTTCTCTCATATAAACCTATATAAATTCCTTTAAGAACTCCTTCAAGGGTGCCTTCAAAAACTCTTCCGAAAATTCCTCCAGACATTACGATATTAATTCCTGCAAAAAATCCTCATGAGTTCGTTAGAAAATCTTTCCAAAGATTTCATAATTAATGGCGCCAAGCATCTCTTTGAATAAAAAAAAATCACCAGGATAGCAGCAGTAATTTCATCAAATTCTCCTCCAGAAACTCATCCAACGCTACTCTCAAGCTTCCTACAGGACTTCCTATTCAAGGATTGCTTCAGGTGTTTCTCCAAAGAATCATTCAGTACTTTTTCCAAGGCTTTCTTCAGAAACTCCTCCATTGATATTTTCAGGTATTACTTCGAAGGTTTTTTTTTCAGAAATTCCTCCAAACTTTTCTTCAGGAACTTCTGCGAGAACGAGAATTACACTAGAAAATCAACCCGTAATTATTTCTATTATTCTTTAAGAACTCCCAACAAAACAAAACGGATTCCTTCTGAAATTTTCCCATGTATTCTAGTAGAAATTCCTTACGAAAAATACTCAAGAATTCCTCCAGTAGTGATGATTTTCTCAGATGATTTTCTCAGAAATTCTGCCAGGGGTTCCCTCACATAAACCTCAATGAATTTTTTTAAGAACTCCTCCAAGGGTTCCTTCAGAAACTTGTCCAAAAAATCCTCCAGGCATTATGCCATTTATTTCTTTAAGAACATTCTCATGAGCTCGTTTGAAAATCTGTCTCAAAATTACATAAGTAATGATTTCAAATATTTCTTTTAAAAAAAGCTTCAGCAGAATAGGAGCAGTAATTTCTTCAAGTTCCCTTCTGAAACTCCTGCAAGGCAACTCTCAAGCTTTTTACAGGACTCCCTCAAATGATTCCTTCGGAAATTCCTAAAGGATTGCTTCAGGAATTTCTCCAAGGAATCATTCAGTAATTCTTCCAAGGATTTGAGCATGAGCATGAGCATGAGCATGATTGACCGCCCGCGGTTGCTCCTCTGTTATTGCAAGGACAGCTGCATTTACACAAAGAACCAACAGATAATGCTTGAGACTAGCCTTCTCCTCATTGTGTAAATGCTGGCATCCCAATACTTTTTTAAAAGGCAATACCAGCGCCGGCCGCGTCCGAATGCAGGTCAATTGAGGATAGGGAAGGAAGTGATGACGTGATTCTCGCTTAGGCCAATAACCGAGGAATTCTCTGCGTTACTACGAGTAATCACTAGGAGTTTGGATACGGGAAGGATGATTTGTTAGGGGCTTTGTTTTGGTAAACAAATTACTACAATCACCAGACCGATTCTTGTTTTGCTACGAACGATGCACTCGCGAAAAATTGAATACGTCCTCACATCGCGACATGTCAGGGAATAATGTCCACCGCACAATCAATTCGAGAAAATAAAACCGCATCTACTACTAGCTGGCGTCGTACGGCTGATCCCGGATACCACACTCACGCCCCGATCACTGTATTTTAACTACCGGATGGCTTCCAGACATTTCATTTTTTTTATATCAAAAATAGTTTGCGTAAAACGAGGTTCGCGAAAATAAGAAACGGAAGAAACACACATCAACACCCGTAAAGTTACGAAACTGTACTCGAAGAAACAGAACACGCGAAATTACGAAACTCGGCTCCAAGAAATCGCCGCGGACACCGTGGTCTACCTGCCACTGAATCGTACGGTAATCTTAATCTTTCTAAAAAAGAGATGCCTTGCCGTTTTGATTGCTGCTTGTAAATCTGAAATAGAAAATAGTATTAAATGGTGATACGTTCACAACAGTTATATATTTTGTAAATTGTGTTATGTACACATAGGACAAATTTACCTGCATTCCTCTGAAACAAACGGTATATTAGCAGTGAAAAACAAATTACAAAAATAGAATAATATACAATTAATAAACAAAAAAACAGTAAAAAAGTAAACCAAATCTTGATCCTGAATTTAAATTAACCAGACTGGAAAATAGCAAGATTAAAATTTGGTATAATATGGTAGATCTTACGCCGTAACGCACCATTCCAAGGTGATCTACCCACGTTACGGGTTATCAGTAATTCTTCCAAGGATTTCTTCAGAAACTCCCCCATTGATTCGTTCCGAAGTTTTTTTTTGCAAATTTCTCCAAAGATTCCTTCAGGAATTTCTCCAAGCCTTTTTTTTTCAGGAACTTCTGCGAGAACGAGAATTTCACTAGAGACTTAATCCGGAATTCTTTCTATTATTCTTTCATCTATAAGGATTTTAACGAAAAATTATCCAGATTCATTCAGTAAATCTTTTAAGAATTTCTTTTTGAATCATTCTATCAAAAATCAAAAATTCAAGGATGCCGGGACCAAAATAATACAGTTTAACTTTGATCTAATTTTATGAGAGGCTTGCATCGAATTTTCTTATTAGTGTTTTTGTGTTGTTCAATTATCGCCCTCTGTTAATTTTCAACTTCTATTCAATTTCTCTCGTCGCACACTTGCGATTCTATCCACCGTTTCTTTCATTACTTGCGTTACTCTCTCCTTCTTTGAGTAGTATTAAGTTCACCAAGAAAAGCCAATAAAATTCAATTATGATTTTCTTATTAGTCTCAGGTGTGTTGCTTTAAAGCGCGAACCACCCAAAACCAACTGCAACTGATTACCAATTGATCGTAAATTATCTGTTTATTTGGATGTTTGCTGCTTCAGATGTGCGAGGAAACTGCATCGTCATGCTTCATGGTCGGGTTCAAGGCTCAATTTAAATGTAATGAGTTAAATCGCCATGAATTGTGTGTTTTTATATCATCGAGAAACCGTTCGTTGTATCGGCAACAATTCAACGGCAGTTCCATCTCATTATTGAATTAACATTTCATCAATTGATGTTAACATATCCTCCTCTTTATCCACCCCACCAGGAATGGCTCGAGAAGCAACCGCTGGACGTGGCCGCCACGGCACCCCTCCTGCCCGGTTCGGCCCCCACGACGGATTGCGAAGCGTCCGGTGAGTACACCGATTCCGACTCGATCGCACGCGACACGGACAGCTCGGAGGGTCTCGCCAATTCCGTTGCCACGTGCCTCCAGGGCGATCAAACCTCGCAGGAAATGCTGCTGACCGACAATGTGTACCCCTCGGAGACTTCGAACGTTTCCAATGACGAAGTCGAATCCAAGAACAACTCCAACTCAAACCCTTCGCTGGTGAAGCGGCGGGTGAATAAATCCACAGCCGAGCGACCGTGGTCCGTGTCGTGCATCTCGCAGCTGAACACATCCGCCGTCGAGATCAACCAGTACGGGGAGCGACGCGAGACGCATTCCAACCAACGGCTGACGGCGAGCTTTTCAATTAGCGAGTCGGCACTGAACACGATGTCCCCGGTGCGGCCGGGGGCGCTGAAGCAGACGACGAGCAGCGGCAACGGGAGCCAACTGGTAGTCAAGAGCTCGGACAGCAAGGGATCGCTGAAGAAGCGGAAGCTGCGCGCGAGACGCAAGGTAGGTGATTGGGGTGAGGGTGCGATAAGAGGGTATTTTTTGCGATAAGAAGGTTGATAAGCAGAACGAGGTGGAAATTTTGTGACAATTTTTGGCGATTGCTGCTGCGAAATGCAGTGGGGTTTAGTTCCTTGTGGTAAATGGTTCATTTCATTGCGTATATACCGTCAGGGCGTTTGTAGTAAACGTATGCACTATAGTGTGCCTGTACCGTTAATTGCGGCGGTAATGGTATTCTACAAAACCATTACAGTTTAGAACCATGTAGGTGTAACAGAATTAGTGTTTGTTTCAATATGCTGTGAAATTTTCTGCTTCGAAAACAAATTGTGGTGGTCGAGCAATAATACGAAATAATATAGCAAATAAAACACGAAAATGTTTAGGTAACAGACTAAAACATTGGGATACGATTTAGTGGAGAAAAAAATGAGGTAAATTGATTCAACCTTATTAAAAAAAGGCATTTTGATGGATTATTTTCTACATTATGACTTAAATGTGTTAAAGAAAATAACACGTCCACAAATTTTCTTATCTTCAATGTACTGTGTGATGCATTTTTTATAGTGTTATCTCTAAAAGAACATGCATTTGGAATGTTTAATTTTTCTATTTTCTCTTGAGGAGTGCACTTAATAATTATGTCAGCAGTTCTGAGGGAACTTTTCAAGTGAAGACTAGCTGAACACTAACTGAATTTTGTAGTCGTTACACCGTGATTAACAAGAACAATCAAAATTGAACATAGAATCTGCAAATGGAGCTTGGGGTGGCTTACCGTCTGCAATGTACAATTTCTTGGTGCCAGTCATGTCCTTACGATCATTAGGGAACGGATGGAACGTTAGCGTAATATTCGATCGAGACTGAGGTCTCCAGTTAGCCTAGTGTTTAAGGCTATGGATTGCCCATCCGGAGACAGCGGGTTCGATTCCCGTTCCGGTCGGGAAAGATGTCTCGACTCCCTGGGCATAGTGTATCATTGTACTTGTCACATAATGTACAAATTCATGCAATGGTAGGCAAAGAAAGCCCTTCAATAAATAACTGTGGATGTGCTTTAAGAACCCTAAGTTGAAGAGAGGCAGGCCAAGTTCCAATGCGAACGTCGAGCCATATAAAAAAAGAAGGAGACCGAGACCGAGGTGATCTCTGCAGTTGTCACGGGAAGGAATTTTTGTTTCTGGGACTGATGCTTTCTGATATAAAGTGACATTTTGATGGGAATGCTTACAAAGAGCCCATCGACACCTCAAGTAACGAAACATTTCAATATGTTTTTCGTAATAAAAAGACATCTTATTTTATAGAAACTGCAGTATAGAATTCCATAGTGATAAGCTGTATGTGTAGATGGTTGTTTATGGTTGGTGTTGCACCAAGGCTAGCCAAACACCAGGAAATATACTGATAGTTGAATGAATCGCACCCGTCACCAAGCTAAATTCTAGATCATGTAACTTTATCCCTCTCTCTACTAGCAAAAACTCCT
The DNA here is from genome assembly GCF_035046485.1 of Aedes albopictus. Lineage (NCBI taxonomy): Eukaryota > Metazoa > Arthropoda > Insecta > Diptera > Culicidae > Aedes > Aedes albopictus. The sequence continues at coordinate 24,385,183 of NC_085137.1, forward strand.
TCCTTGTCCTCATGGCTGTTACCATCGAGATGCAGAGGGCCTTCCTTCTAGCTTTGTCTGACCTTTTGACCCCGTCGGTTCACCTGTTGAGAGCTTTCCGAGTCCGACCAGGTTGGCTACTAGCTTTTGGTATTGCAGTTTCATCGGCCTGTCAAATGACTGCGGTAAACTCTTCAATTTTCGCAGGTGTTTTTGTGGTTCCCGGAACGAATCTTCATATACGCCCTAGTCGGCATGGTCGTAGACCCACCTTGACGCCGAGAGGCCGATGGGGTAGTGGTGTTGGTAGTGATTTGTACGGGATAGTGGTCTGGTCGCTCCCATAGAGGTTGGATGTAACTGACTATTACGGAAAGCGCTGCCAAGGGCCGGCTTACCACTGAGACACCAATGGCCGAAGAAACCCACCCGTTAAAGTAGGTTGCCGAGCCAGAATGATGAGGATGCTTTCTAGTTAACCCCCTACGTTTGGTAGGGAACCGCCAGGGAGGTTGGCATTGATGAGCGATATCTTAATTTTACCTTTAAGGCAAACGTCAACCACCGGAAGATCGCTATCGAGATCTATCACATCAAAGGGCATCGCTTGGTGGACTCCTATGGCCACGGAATGACGGATATTTAGGCCAATTTTCACTGTCCAGGTGTACCGACCGCGGCCGCCTGGAGATTGGTTTATCCTAGCCGTTTCCACCCGACCCGACCATAGAGACCATAGACCAGAGTATGGCTCTCAACTGTGAGGAGTTCTAAGTTGGCTAAGTTGTTATAGAATCTGTTAAGATTCCACTGAAGACAGAAGGTAATTTCCTGCAGCAAGGTCGGAGTTCTAGGTCGGGCTCTGTTTGATCAGTTTCTGGACGCGCTGGAAAGACCCGCATTTCCGAGAGTCGTCATCTGGACAAGGTTCCTCCTGAGATCCAGACTGGTTTCCGCGTGTTGGGGAGTTCTGACCTTGAGGGTCGTTGAGAACTGAATTGGCCTTATCGCCTGGGTTGAGTGATCCAGGAAGCCCATATAGTTCTTCTATACTGTCGTTCGGTTCAACGTTACGGAGTTCCAATCTGGCTTGGAAAGTTACCCGAGCAGAGTCTGACAGCAAATCGAAAACAAATTTTGATGTCGTGATATTGCAAATTCTGATTACTCAGGTTGATGTCGTTTTGGTCGTTTTAACGGTTAAAACATCAAAAATGAGAGCAGAAAAATGTTCCTGTGAGAGCAAGTAGAAAACAATTCCTGCTATCAGTGATGGCAAATTGATTATTATTTTTGCTATCAGTGCGAAAAAAATTAAAAAAATCGTTAAATGTATTTTTTTTTCGAATAATATGGAAACCTAAATGCAATACGTTAATTTCACTGATGGTATATCATTAGATGCTTTATACAAGGTCGCCAAGAAGTTTTGAAATGACTTAAATACTTTGTAATAATTTTAAATGACAACAAAACGATATCAAAATTTGAAATCGAAATCAATCAAGACAATCTGATATCAAAATATGATATCAATTTGCTGCTGATTACAAATCCTGTTTTTGATTTGCTATAATTTTGTTGTTAGACTTTGCTCGGGTATTTGGCCAGCATTGTTGTGGTTGCACGGGTGATTAAAGAAGGAGTCACCACCTGAACGAGGTTCCTCTGGATTGTTAGGCTGGTTCTCGCGTGCTGGAGGATTCCGACCTTGAGGGTCATCGGAGACTGAATGAGATTTACCACTTGGGCTGCATGGCCCAGGGTGCCCAGAAAGAAAGCTGAGTTTCGGATGGGAATTTCGTGGATGATTCGATGGGGCTTCTGGTGCACATTCAGCAAAGCAGAAGACTACCGGGCAAGAGAGATGATTCCATAACACTAGTCCGAATACCACAATCCCAAATCTAACAAAATCTTAGTAACAAACAATACATCACGAAAGAACAGCTTATGTATTGTGCGAAGAATTAGCATTACGTTAAAATTCACAAATACAAAGAAAAAAAAGCTTATGTACTGAAGATGGAAAAACTTAAACCGAATACATATGTCAATAGTTATAGCGAAAATAAGATTTGGTATTCGGGGTAATATTACGTTTAGGTTTGTAACATTCGGACTACTGGCATTCGGATTAGTAGTACAGAACCCGGAAGATAGCTAGAACACGGTTAGAATAGACCTGCTTTAGGAGTTCGGTGACACGACGCCGTATTCCCCAATAGCTGACCAATGGCCGAGCAGTGTCTCGATACCATTTTACATGTACATATCCTACCGCCTTTTTAGACTATGATTTGCTGCTACCAACAAAGGGAAATAGTCATCAACTATGTAATGAAAATGTTCCGATAGGAGCAAATAAGATCCTTCGGTCAAATGTTCTTGTGGCGAGATAATGCAGCAGAGCCAGCGAAGCGGTTCAACTGGCAGCAGACGTGAAAACCATTTTAGAATGAGCAGTTTATTGGGTTGAACGTGTTCCCGCCGAAATTCTGCCTAGATGGCAACAGTGGCTGCTGCCCGGTGCATAGATTAGCAATGCATCTTTCCGGGATACTACAAGGAAACCTATTAACACAGACAAACAGACGTAACACTTCGAACATTTTTCGATTCTAATCATAGTCACGGAAACATATTCGCCCAATGCTAAAATGACTAAGTTTGGCCGACCATCAACTAGGTGGCGGTAGTGAGCAAACGTCAAACTCGAACAAAAACGATGTGAGCGCCACAGGTGGGTAGTTGCCCAACTATCAAATTTTGAAAAAGATCGTTAAATCGAAGTACGATGGGAATTATCAGAGTGTTACGTCTGTTTGTCTGTGCTATTAAGTTGTTCAAAAAAAGTCTCACGAAACCTAATGCAATCCTATCAACGGAAGAACAAAAGTTGTTTACAAAGTTCTTACAAATTCTTAACATGGGGAATTTGAACACAAATCACTACCACACAGGCATTTGGATTAGTCAATGAATCACTCAAACTATACGTATTTCTCGTCGCGAGTGAAAGCACATACACTTCACAACGTCGCCTATTTCAGAATTGTCGATAAAGGAGAGGTTCGATGTTGTTTAGTCGTAGCGTAGACTTAAGTAGCTCCACTGGAACAACAGTCTCTTGGTTAGAACTTTAAGGAGCTACGTTTGGAGCGCGTCTAATGAAGACCATCACCGACAACCACACAGTTGTCACTAACCCTCAAGCAATCGCGCTGTTATATTGCGTACAACACGTTGAAAAATTCTCGCTGTATGTATTCAATATTGGTCTGGTGGCCAACCGCGCGAGTTACAGAAGGTTAAGCGCTAAGTAATGTGGAGCGACTTACGAACTGTACTCTCGTGGTTCTGGTCGGATCAAAAGCCTGTCGGTAACGCTTTTTTGGCATTTCGTGTCACGTAGATAGAGGAAACAAGCGTCGCCGATTAGAGAGAGGTGCCATCCAGGTAGAAAGTGGCGGACGAAGCCCAACTATTTTGAAAGCTGCCGCAGGTTCAAGAGTCCTTCGATGATCCGTGGGAAAACTCCCAAAATCTCGACGAATTGGATGCTATGTTTTCCATGCTTCAGTGGCCCGTGGCAGATGCCTCGACGGAAGAGCCGGCGACACATCAACGTGCACTGTGCAAGTACCGGCTAAGCCGACAATATAATTTCCACGCCTCTCCAAGTGGAACAAGCTGGTCAGAGTTGTGGCATGTCTGTGCCGACTCTACAACAACTGCCGGTTACAAATAGATCGGCTCTATAATCGACGTGGATGAGCTAACGAACTTGACGCAGCAGAATGTTCTGTCTAAAAATTTGTACAGACGGATGCATTTCCAGATAAATGTGAAGAAGTTCTGAAAAGTCCCAAAAGCTGGCACCGTTTGTTGGTAAGGTAGACGTGATAAGCAAGAATGGAAGTATCGTAGTCTTAGCGTACACGCCATACAACACGTAGTTCCCGATTGTCATACCTGAAGAGTACCACGGAACGCATCTTCTGGTAAATTGGTTTCACCGAAAACACAGTCATGCGAACGGAGAACAGTTGTCAACGAAGTTCGGCGGAAGTATCACGCGTTACGGACCTCAAAGTTGTCATTCGGAAGGCTACGATAAGCTGTATTTGGTGCTTGGTGTGGAATCGCTGGTGAGCTCGTATCCATGGATCCAGCGAGGGGCACGAAACGCTGATAGTTTCAAACTTCAGCGGGTACTGATAAAGCAGCCGCACTTCGATACAGCTGGAGTGCCATCCAGGTTATGCTGAACAATTTGTGAAAGCGTTGGCTCAGGGAGTATCTTTCGGTGATGTCACATGGCAAAGTGTGAAACGTTCGATTCGACGATCAGGTCGTGATAGCTAGCGACAAACAACGAAATAGATGGACACAAGGAAAAGTGCTCCGCGTCTATTCAGGGAAAAACAGATGAACAAAGAGAATAGATGTGCAGACTTCGATTTGAGTTCATTAGCGTTCTGTTTCGAAGTTGGCAGTGCTGAATTTTGCCGGAGGTTCGTGGTCTGAGATGCTCAAAAATCTGGAGTGCACGTTGTTTACGACAGCTTCAAAGCAGGATGGAAGAAATGGATGATAGGTCAGCGATTGAACCCAGGCATGGCATACGAATCACAAGCGGTAGACAGTACCTCACCAAGTTCAAAAAAAAACTTTGAAATGAGCACATAAAACGTAATTCAAAGTTGTCCAAGTTTCAAGCAAAGACTTACCTGGAATTTATTCTTGCGGGGAAAGATAATTATTTTTCTGTAAAGAAAGAAAACAATCTCTCAATGAATTGTTTATTTTTGTTATAAGTTTTCGTTTGGACAGTAATGCCTGGCGCCATATTATCCACACTTATATGGATCAGTCAATAACGTGAGTCACTCAGCCGATCAGACGTACTGCTACCTAAAGCAGAAATGAGCCAGACATATCACGTAACTATTTACCTGTGTTTTAGGTAAAATAAGTAGATGTAAACAAAGAATCAGAGAGCATGTCATTTTTTTGTATTTAAATTAGCGTGAAGATTATTCAAAGAGCAGGATATTTCGCAACATTTTTTACTCAGATATGTTCATCGTCAGAAATACGGTAATGCTTGGTAAATGGTGTCTTGACGGTATATATCACTTCATCGTGTACAAGTACTGGAGAGCTTCTCAAACAAGATATGAGTTATTGCTTGCAGATAAAATTAACGTTCGTTTTATTTCTTTTACTCGTGCAGAATCGCATCGACGAGTCCGGTTCGGATGAATCGCAACCAGCGCAGCAGTCGTCCACGTTGCACCTTCTTCAGCACTCGTTAATCCTGCAGCACCAGCAGCAACTGCTCCAGCAGCAGCAACCCTTGAGGGAAATTCAACTATCGGCCGGAAGCAGCAGTGGTAGTGGCGGCCGCCACCAGCATCATCAGCACCAGTCCAGCAGCCATCGGGGAGGAGGAGGAGGTGGGCTGCTCAAGTCCGAGTCCTTTTCCGGACGGATTCGGCTGTCGGACGATCTGGTCACGATGTCGTCACTGTCCGGGTCGTCTGGATCGCGCAAATCGTCCTCTGCTCGGCAGACGACGAGGTCAACGGCCATGACGACAATGATGGCCACCGGCGCTGTCGTATCGACGGCGACCAAGAAATCCGCTCCGGATAGCGAAGAGGAACATCTACAGCAGCAGGCCCTGATGGCGAAGCCAAACTTCAAGATCGGTTCCGTCACGCGCGCCCGCTGCGGCAGTCTCAATCTAGGATCATTAGCCGCGTTGGCTAATTATAATCTAGATGGTGTGGAGCGGACTGAGGCGGACCTGAACGGAACCGGAACCGGCACCGAGGAGATGAGCAGCTTCTCGGAGCAAGCGTGGGACAACTACCAGGAGAAGTACATGAGCGAACCGTACTCGGAGGACCGGGACACCGATGCGGCACGGCGTTTGCTGGATTTCGGGGACGATTATCGGAACTTTATCGATTCCCAGTCGGACTGTGCGTCGTCGTCGCTTTCGGCGGCCAATATGGACTCGATGTCGCCACCGCGATTCCGCAAGAACGATTCGCTGGGCAAGAGTTCCGAGCCGAACACGAACTCGCTGAACCGGCGGAAGCGATTGGACGAGTACCGGATGGACGACCGATACAGTGAGTATTTTGTGCAATTTTTCTTTAGTTTTTTTTTTATCTATCATTAGATTTTATAAGAATTTCACCTACGATAATGTAGATGGACAGGATTAATTATTTTTTTCATCATTGTAGGTCACAACATGAACTCGTGGTCCAGCAAGTCGGGCAGTCCGCCGCATCATTCGTTGGACAAAACTCTGACCTCCAGCCGGGGCAAGCACCACGTTCTGTACGAAAGTCCGGACCATTCCCCAAGTGGTAGCAGTGGTGGAGCGCCGACCGGTGCCGGACCTCTCGGTGGAAGTGGTCGCCGTAGGTCCCTCCGCTCGGTGGACAAACACAATTCCTTCCTGAGGTCGCTGTCCCACGAGACGAGTTCTAGCTCGAACAACGAGTTCGACGAGGACATGGAGGCGGAGATGAAGAAGCTGCTGATCCAGAGCAAATTGCGGCTGGCCAACACCGAAGCTCTGAAAGCCAAATCGCACCTGCTGAAGCCGGAGGACTATGTAAGATTGATGTTTTTCTATTTGTGTGATGTCTGTTTGCGCTATGCATGCACCTACTGCTGCTGCATCAATACGATCCTGTTTGTGTTGGTTTATATCTACGTGGAGTTGTTTTATGGTAATATTTGACGGTTGTTGTTGAATTTATTCATTATAACGTCTCCGCCGGGCGAGAGATTTGTAAATATAAATAAGCGCTATTTATTACACTCGAACACGAAGTGCTTCTTTGGTTGCGTTTGAACTTTCCCGGAAGAACGTCTTCTCCCACAATTGGCATATGTTTTGAAGCGAAATTGTGACTCTTTGTGACTGGCGAGAAACGCGTGGTCGTGGGAACATGTCAATGTGATATGCGTACCTCCAGAGGCATGGATCCACGCTTTTCCGGTGGGTATGTTTGTTTTAACTGTTCCGTTAACTAATCTGCGGCATGAGTTGAAAGGAAGTTCCGTTAATAATCGCCTCATAACCGCTTCTCATATGGTAAGCTTAAACATTAGCTCATTAGCACCCCCGAAATGAATGCAAACAGTCTCATTATGAAGATAGATAGATACATGCGAGTCTTATTGACGGACGGTAGAAAGCTCATTACAGCGATGCCGCCAATAATCAGCAGCACAGTGATGATGAACAAATTCCTCAAAACATACATAAATGAGTCACTGAAATATTTCTGGATAAATTATTGATGGATTTTGTAAAGATATATTTGGAAGTAGGGTGACGATGGGTATTATCGGCAGGTTTGTTTCCTTCGTCATGGAGGATTTTTGTGGGCCAAATCTGAGATCTACAGGTTTCAAAAAACCCCCATGAAGAAGAGAACAAAACTGCCGAGAATACGTAAGTTCCCCTATCTCAGAAAAAGTGCAGTAGACTCTGCTAAAAGATATTTGGGAATTGTTTTGGTAAACTCATAACTAAATTTTTAGAGAAACCTTGGAGAATTTTTTTACAGAACTGCTAGAAAAGTTTCTGGAGAAATTACTGGAATGATTTCCATTGTGAGTGTTTTGTAAGCCTTTTTCCTCTGGCTGAAAACCTCCATAATAGAGAGTCAAAAATAATAAGTAGGTTCAGGGTAAATTCCAAAGACCAAATGATTTTTTAATATTTTTTTTGCAAAATGTATACTGCCGCCACTCGCATAACAGTCCCATCTTTGCTGGGTTTCCTATTCATATGGGACTGTTTTGCGAGTGGGGGCAGTATAGCGAAAACTACAGTTTATGGAGGAAACCAAATGGTTGAACTCTAATATTGTAATATTCATCCATTATTTCCAAAAATTGTTCAAGTGGAATGCCGGAAATCCTTTCATATCATTCACTTACTTGACCTAAGATAAATTTGTAATCTTTTAGGTTATTGTCATAAATGGAACAAGTATACAAGTCGGTACTAACTGAAAGATTTTTTTTTGATAAGGTTTCCTGAGAACAAGATTTTATAGATAGTTTTCTAAACCCAAGTAAAGATTTTAAAATTTGATCGACTCCATGCACCATACTTTCTATTACCTAGTTAGTTAGTTTGACTTGTAAATAACAAAGGCAGCTTTTGAGGCCAAAAGGTCGGTTTATTCATAAGAATAGAAAAAAAAATAGGATAAATATCTATCCAAGTGGATCCTATTATAGTCCTCAGAAACCATTCCTCAGAATTTCATCCCCCATTCCTTTCTATAATTTTTCGAAGGGAGGACCTTGCACGAGTTCTCAAATTTGATGTTTGAGCGATGTCGTGTTTACAAAAAATGAACTCGTTTCCATGGCCGCCTAAATAATACGGCTTTCCTCATAAGTCAAGCGAGCGAACACGTGCATTGGCCCAGGATCTCCGGGAGAATGTTACAGAATTTGCTACAAGAGAAATTTGTTATCTTTCTCTACCAACGAGAAAAGGTAGGTTCCTTTAGCACTAATGACTGACACAATAACTTTGCTACTGCGAACAAACAACGAGACTCGATTTTTTGCAGTGTTCACTTCCAGAAGAATGAAGATAATTATGAACTGAACTAACTAAATAAATCATCATTTTCCGTTTGTTCTGTCGTGAAATCAGTCACAGCATCATGATATTACCATGCAATACCACTAGCACTTACCACACCAACACGATCATCGATGCTTCCCATCCCCCAAAAAAATCCTAATCTAAGTCATCCGACAAACTAACCCCCAAACAAAACTTCCTGTCAAAGGTTACTTTATTAATCAAACTTTTCCTTTCTGTTCTATCCACCACAAACAACAGGACGAGATCATCAAGACGTGCCGGGAGAACGTGCGCTGTCTCGAAACGGTGCTGCTGTCCCAACCGGGTACGGTACTGACGGCGGCCAAGTGCCAAGACTTGCGAGGTAAGCGGAAACCTTCCACCACGAAAAGAGGCACACATCATCGCTTGAAAAAGCCTGGTGGTGGCGGTGGCACTGGGACTCGGACGTTGTTGAATCGAAAAAATAGACAAGTTTATCACTTTGACGAAGACCAAGACCAACAAAACGACGGTAGTGAAGGGGAAATTGACGAAGAAGGCCATGGCCATGACCCTCTGGAGAACGAAAACAGCGACGATCAGAACTTTTCCGACAACGACAGTGGAGTTAGGGTCGATGACATGGACGGGCAGCGCAATACCGTAGTAGTCTATGAGTGTCGTTGCGCGAAGATCACACGGTTCGTAGCAACCTTGATCGAGTATCTGCTCGATGTGGGAAATTTAATTCGGAATTTCAACATGTACAGATTTTTCGTGGGCGTCCTCCATGGTTTCTACCGTTTGGTGGGTTTCTTCGGAAGGAAACCAAGCGGTGGTGACGGTGACGGTGGAAATGGTGGCGACGGTCCGCTCAGAGCATTGTCTGTTGGAATAGTTTGATGGAAGGTTTATTATTTGGTTGGAACGCTTTTATTTGTAGAAACATTATGAACTATGCTTTTTCAAGTAGGTGACAGATTTTTTTTTTTTTTAAATGCACAGATTTTATGTTATTTATTGTAGAACATATAACCATCTTAGACAGGTTACTATAAGTGCCAAACAATCGTTAATTCTTGCACAAACACGCTTTTTTATTATAATTTTTTGTACCACCTAGTTACTCTCTCATGGCACGCTCAGTTTTATGACTTAAGTTTCATCATTTTGGCTGTTAATAAAGGTTACTTTGATTATTCAAAATTCGAAATCATCCATTTGGCTTTTTCATTTAGTTTTTAGTTCCTTATCGCACGTGTGGCTGTCTAAAGCATTGCACTTTTCTGTTCATTCATTCGTGTTTAACTGTCTATATCTTCCAATCAGGAGCAAATGCTTTGTAATTAAGAGTGAACGTTTTCCTTTCTGTTTCTTTTGCACAGCTTTTTTATCTCTTTTCTTTTATGAATGCACTCTTATTTTGCTACCGGTCTGTCTTGTGCTTACACTATTTAACACATATTTCTCGTCTTCACTCAATAGTAAACCACATTGAACTCATATCCAACAGACAATAAACTGGTAACAGCTTTCCACTAAATTTCAAACAAGTCACGTCAGCTAACGCCGACTGACTGACCACATCTCATCATCACTGACCATAATACTCCTCAAGTGCCCCCTTACATCTCCGATCAAGTCACGCAGGTAAACACGAGACCAGAACCGGTGTAAGTTCATTTTCCCCTTTGTCTTGCTGCATCGCGATCCGACGACCTTGCTATTTGCACGTTGTTCTTGAAGTGTGTTAGCTGATACTTGATCCGAGGATCTGACTGGAATCAGGTAGGTAACCGGTGAAAAAGCCACGTGCTCACCGCAAAAAGGAAACTGGGTATTAGTGTAATAAAATATGACCACTGAAATCGAGCTGAAGATCGCACCTTGTTTACTTCTGTTTGAAAGGATCGTAGATTAAGAGCTTTTTGTTCGATTCGTTTGATTGGCTGCTTTATGCAACAAAGTAGCAGCTTTGTTGCGTTTTCGTCGCTACTAGCACTAGTGTTGTTTTAAATCGTACTCACGTAGCGATTTACGCTGTTCAGTGAATCCCCCAAATGTCAAAACTTCGAGCAAAATCATCAATCATAAGCGTTTAGCTTTTAAAGCTGCTTTCACAAGAAATGTCTGAAAGATTTCAGGACTCTAGTTGATACTCTATTGCAGACAATTTAGCACCAACATTTTTAAAGGGCAGCACCTTCTTCCAGAACAGAATCTTATTTCATCCCTCTAATGTTATCCTCCACCACTATCGGCGTCTATAAGTGGTTGAAAACTATGTGTCCGTAACTGTAAGAGACGGTGTTGTTTCCAAACGCAATCACGTCCTTTTCAATTATTGATGCTGAATTTATAAAAAAATCAAATGGATTTGTAAAAGAAACTCTTGCGATGATTTTTTGAAAGAAATCCTCTAGTAACTCTCGCTTCTCGCAGGAATTCTGGAAGAAATTTAACAACAGAGCTTCTCTTGTACCAACTTTTCGAACCCTCAAAGCAGAATACCCTCTTCGAATGAGTGTAATCAGTTATGTACCTTCTAATCCCACCCTGTTCTGCTTATCCTTTGACAGATACGCGTATGTATTTCGACTATCATCTGTAATCTTCCTCAGTGTTAGTGGAATTCTTCCAGGAGCTCCTTTGCCGGTATCTCCAGGAATTTCTTCCAGGATTTTTCAGTGAGCTGTTTATAAAATTCTTAGAGGAATTTATTTAAGATTCCTTTAGAAGTTCCCTCTGGGATTCCTCCAGGACCTTTCCTAAGATACGAACAGGGGTTTCAGCTCTTATTCATGCAGGATGTACTTCTGGATTTGCTCTCGAAACTCCTCCCGGGATTGCTTTTGAAATTCCTTCTGGGATCTCCTCTGAAGTTCCGAGATTCTTCACGGAATTTGTTCCGTGATTCTTCCAGGAACTCATTCAGAAATTTCTCATGAGATTCTTTTTGAAATTTTCAAGAATTCCATTCAAGATCCCGGAGATTTCTTCCAGAAATTCTTTCTGGGACTTCTTCATGAATTCATTTCAAGATTTCTCAAGAAATTCGTTGCGAGATCCCTACAGGAATTCCTTCTGACATTCGTCCTAGAGTTCATCTCATTTCTCGTTCTGAGATTCCTCTTGGAATTCGTACCAAGTTTCCTCCAGTTTTGGCACAAATTTCCCAAATGGAGGAAAACGTGCCTCTGGAGCCGACCTACTGAAGCTTCCTCCAAGAGTTCCCGGGACATTTGTAGGAATGCCTGTTCATGAACACTTGGAGAAGCTCTAGAAAGAACTTCTGGAGGAATCCCAGAAAGAGCTGTTCAAGGAATATCTGAAGGAAGAAAGATTCCCAGCAGGAACTCCCTGTTGAGTCTTGGAAAGATTTTCTAGAGAATTGACAGAAGGAATGCCAGAATGAACTCCTGATCAATCTTAGAAAATAATGCTAGAGGAATCCCGCAGAAACATCTTTAGAAAGCCTAGAAAGAGCTCCTGGAGGAATCTCAGAAGGTATAATCCTCTTTGGAAGGAATTCTTTGGAGAATTCTTCATTACACCAATCAACTTAATTTGGAAAATAGTTGACAGTTCTCAGGTCACTTGATAGGTCACACACAAGCAAGACAAAGACAAAAACTATCTTCTACTTAACCGATCTTGTAGCCGGCCTCCTTTTGCGCACGTTACATCTATTAAGTGACCTAAGAGCTGTCAAAACTTTTTTTGAGGCTAAGTTTAGTGGTGTAATAAAGAATGCCTGAAGTAATTTCTAGAAGAATCTCGGATGGAACTGCATGAGCAATCTTGGAAGGAATGGAAATAATTCCTGGGGGAAGCCCGGAAGACATTGCTAAAGAAATCGTAGGATTCCTTGAAGGAAACTCGTTCGGAATTCCTGAAAAAATTTAAGAAAGAACTCTGGGGGAATCCCAGAAGGAATCCTTTTAGGAATCGAAAAAGGTTTTTATGAATCCTAGAGAACATGACGAGACCTAGAAGAAGCCCCTGTAGGAATCCCAGAATAAATTCCTGGCGGAATCCCAGATGCATTCTCTTTTAGAAGAATCTTTCATCAGAAATTTCTGTAAGAATCCCAAAGGGGACCATCTCCGATGCGAATCTCCAACCAGAACAAGTTCCGGACATAGCGGAAACCCAGATTGTGTCGAAACCTCTCAATAGAAGCCCGTAATTGCTCTCATTCAAATTTTGCAGGTGTTGCGCGAATAGTCAGTCAACAATGCGATGAGGTTCAATGTTCTGAATTTCACAGAATTTTGATAATTTTGAAGTAGTTGTCGTGCCATGCCAACTGCGGTAAGCCGAAATCGCACGAAGTTACCGAAGGTGACATCATGTTTCAGAAGCTGCGACCAAATTTATTGGCGAAGGTGACGTCGCGATCAGCTGATCGGTTTGTTTACATATTTTTGGCGAAAAATACAGGCAAACATATACGTTCAACCGGACCTGTGAATAACTGACATCGGATGAGGTTGTCCCTGAGCCCGGTCACACGTGTGCGCATATTGAGCTTCTCGGGAATTTTTAGCATTTCGGCAAAGTTTCTCTTCGACCTCTAGGTTGTGCGCCAGGGTATAATGTGTGTTGGGCACTTTGCGACGATCAACTCAAATCCGCACAGTTTGCGCGCCGATTGCCTATGCGCCAAGTTTTTCACTAGCCAAATCACTATTAATCAGTGGTTTAATAAAGTAAAAGCGTTGTTACCGTTTATAATATCTTTGTTGTGTATTATTTCCAGACATAAAGAAGTTCAATGTTTTGAAAAAAAAAAAAATGATACGAACCCTAAAAGAGATAGAGCTCTTGGCACAAACCATTTTGACACTTGTTTATTTACATTTTTTATGGCGCACAACCCGGCGCATGGGCTGTCGGCGCACAAGTTGTTGGACAGTATGCGGTTTTCAGAAAAGATTCGCAATAATACTTATGACACACATGCACTGAAATAAATTTTGTTGTAAAAACTACCGATTCCATAGTAAAATTACTAATCGTACCTATGATTCTCAACCGACAACAAAATCTGTTAAGGTAACTGAAATATGCTTGAAATTACAATGCATTGTGGTAAATTCAACTAACTAAGGTACAATTAGTAATTTTACTATGGAATCGGTAGTTTCCACAACAAAATTTATTTCAGTGTGTGATATAGGAATCACTGTACATACAATTGCGCTTGAAATGAGTGCCACACTCTCCGTTCAAGTCAGTCTTGTTAGAATTTTCTTGACACTGAGTACCGTTGTACGTGTATCACACTTGTATCACATGTCTGTCCGGGGTATAACGCAGACAATTGATAGAAAAAAAACGGCAATTTTGGTTCATTGGTCGTTCTGATTGTCCTTGCAGTTCGCCCAGTGCATTGACCAGAAAAACCGATATGAAAACCAAACACACGGAGCGGAAGACGAGTTCAAAAACTTTTTTAATTAATGACTTGGCTTCGAGATTGGGAGATAGGGTGACAATGGGTATTATCGGCAGGTTTGTTCTCTTCGTCATGGGGGGTTTTTGTCAGCCAAACTTCCTGAAACTTTGCCATATAATTCAGCTTAGTTGGGAAGGATTTGAGACCAACTCTGAGCTCAATAGGTTTCAAAAAAACCCCTAAGACGAAGAGAACAAAACGGCCGAGAATAGGTAATTTCACCCACGGGACACGATACGAGAACGGACACAACACGTATTGTTCTTACAAACGATTTAAAGGGTTTTTAATTTACCTTTTAAGCCGACCGGTTTCGGGCTCGATGCAGCCCATCGACGGGACGATGTCCGACTAATTACGTAGAGTCGCTCACACATATTCGTACTTTACACAGTACACGTCGAGATGAGATAAAATGTTACTGTATTTTCAGCTTCGTCAAATGGAAGAGTGGTGACAATATTGGCGCATCATCTTCATTCATCAGCGGAGAGTCGGCAGTAGCGATGAACATTGATTCCCAAGCATTCAAATGTGATGTTTTTCTTACATTTTTCAATAGTTTGGCTTGCTCCCAATCCACTGTGTGTTCTTCAGTCAAAGCATGTACAGCTACACTCGATTCGTTCGGTCTACCATTCTCCACCGCATTTTTATGTTCACGCAGGCGAACTTTCAATTTGCGGCGAGTTTGTCCGATATACGATGTATCCGATAGTTCATGGAGCAAGCGTTAGAAACTCCGTTGAACTGGTAGAGCAACTAAAGGACTTCGAAGCGAGGCGTGGTGAAGTTCTAGTGTCTTTTGATGTGACGGCCCTTTTCCCGAATGTTCCAGTTGCTGATGCCTTGTTAAGCTTCCAAAGACATTTGGAACGATGTCGAATTCCACCGAACCAAATTGAAGCTTATCTCTTGGTGGCCAAAACGTGCATGAACCAGAACTTTTTCTCATTCAGAGGAAAATTCTATAAGCAAACGTTCGGTCTCGGTATGGGTAACAAGCTTTCTCCGTTTCTGGCTGATATTTTTATGAGCGACTTTGAGGTGGAACTTAAGAAAGAAAAATATTTCCCTCGAGTTTGGAGAAGGTATGTGGATGACGTTTTTGCGGCAGTAAAAGAACGCTACTTGCAACAAACCCTTGATTTGCTCAATTCACGGCACGCAACTATAAAGTTTACTGTGGAGAGAGAAACAGACGGAAAACTGCCATTCCTGGACCTAATGATTACTAGGAAAGAGGATAACAGATTAAAGTTTGCAATCTACCGTAAACCCACGTCCACCGATCGCTATATAACGTCGGATTCCTATCACTTTGGAGCGCAAAAACAAGCCGCGTTTCACTCCATGGCCCATCGTCTTCTCAGCGTACCAATGGAAAAAGAGGACTTCCTGGAAGAAAGAAGTAGAATCCACAGGGCGGCAGAGCTAAACGGATACGATAAAGAATTTGTGGACAAAATTCTCCGGAAACACGAACGGAAGAAGCATAGAAGGAATGCAACAACATTACAACCCGAGAAAGAAGAAGTCCGGAGGGTCAGTCTGCCTTTCTACCCCAAATTGTCCAATTCGGTTCAAAACACTCTGAAGCATCATGGACTTCACGTTGTGTACAAAAGCCAAAATACGCTAAAGGATTTGTTGTGCAATCTTAAGGATAAGATTCCGGCTGAGGAAAAATCAGGAATCTACCAAATTCCCTGTAAAGATTGCGCAGCCGTGTACATCGGACACACTCGCCGCAAATTGAAAGTTCGCCTGCGTGAACATAAAAATGCGGTGGAGAATGGTAGACCGAACGAATCGAGTGTAGCTGTACATGCTTTGACTGAAGAACACACAGTGGATTGGGAGCAAGCCAAACTATTGAAAAATGTAAGAAAAACATCACATTTGAATGCTTGGGAATCAATGTTCATCGCTACTGCCGACTCTCCGCTGATGAATGAAGATGATGCGCCAATATTGTCACCACTCTTCCATTTGACGAAGCTGAAAATACAGTAACATTTTATCTCATCTCGACGTGTACTGTGTAAAGTACGAATATGTGTGAGCGACTCTACGTAATTAGTCGGACATCGTCCCGTCGATGGGTTGCATCGAGCCCGAAACCGGTCGGCTTAAAAGGTAAATTAAAAACCCTTTAAATCGTTTGTAAGAACAATACGTGTTGTGTCCGTTCTCGTATCGTGTCCCGTGGGTGTAGTTAAAGTTCTTACGTGAGCACAAACCCAAGAAATTGTAGGTAATTTCCCCTAGATATTATGCCTCTCAAGAAAAATCAGAATATGGCGATTATCTGCCTCTGGCTTCTGATATAAGCGCATAACAGCGTCACCAGATTTAAAAGTATATAGTTCCATTATATGGGTGTTTGACAGCAAGAACACTCATTCCACTGAGCCACTCATGCCGTTCGTCACAAATACATTCAAAAACATCTGTCACTTCGCGAAACCCACGTGCTTTTGTTTTTGGCGGGAACACTTCTTCTTTTGTTTTGCCTTGCGACTGTCATGCGGCGGTATGCCTTGCGAGCGTACGACCGCCGCAGGACTCTAATAAAAGATAAGCGCGACAATATGAACTACAACAATCAGCGAACCGCCACTCTCTCAATTGACGTTTGCGACGAAGTGAACATCCAATTTTTCCTGGATTATCCCTGTTCAAAATAGTTCAATTTTCCGCCGCAAGGAGGCGCTCTTGTCGGATGATTCTGTTCGCCGATTCGGAACAAGCTAGTGATGCAATTAGTATTATTTAGTTAGTTTTTGGCGGGGAATTGAACATCCAATTGATCCAATCATCAGATTATTAGTAACTACATGAATAAATATAAATTCAAATTGAAATGTAATGGACTTGGTTGTCACGGGTTCAGCACGTTTCAGAACCTATATAATATACGTAACTCTTCCATTGATGCCCTGCTGTAGGACTATGTATATGACAATAGGAGTAGAGTGTCTAGGGTACACTAACACTATGAGTTCAAGATTACTTTGTTTTGAAATAGGAACTTGAATTAGAATAAATACTTTAAAGTTTTGTAGTTTTAGATTAATGTTCCCTAATTACTAGATTTATTTTAAGGTATTGCAAATTATAGTAGGCTGACGAAGGGTATTATTGGCAGGTTCTCTTCGTCATGGTTATTTTTGCGGGCTAAATTGCCTGAAATTTTGGTATAGAACTCAGGTTGGTTAGCAAGGATATAAGGCCGTTCAACAGGTTTCAAAAAACCTTCCATGACGAAGAGAACAAAACTGCCGAAAATAATAGAGCTTCGGAAATTTCGTTGTTTTGACTTTACATTTAGGTAAGCTTGTTGAGTTTAAACTTTACCTAAATCTATCAATTTTTATACAAAACCACAAAACGAGTAAAATCTTTGTTAAAGGTATTGTTGGACATATCTTAGCTTTGACGTTTGACGTTGGAAATAATGGACGAAAGTCTACGGGGGGGGGGGGGGGGGGGTGGGGGTTGGGTCCGAGATTGCCAAAATTGAGTCTACGTAGTTTATGGACAGCGCCTTAGTGTACCAAGGACGTGTTTGTGTGAAAACAAAATTGGAAAATTTGGCCAGAAAAGCATTGAGGAGAATTCAAAATAACATTCCACGGGCGATTTTTGTACGATGTTTGTTGTACTACTTGTTTCAGATCTGAAATATTGCGTATAGTAACTAATAGGGTATTGGTTCCCTTATTAAGCATGTGGCTCCCATTTTCATCCTACGAAAAACAAAGGATTGAAGCGCTGTTTGTTTTGTTTCTTATTTTTGTATTTTTTGTTAGAAGTGAGCACCCATGAAAACAAAAAGAACGGAATCAATCGGTGCCGTAATCGCTTGTTTTCGAATAGGATGAATATAGGAGCGTGAGATTACTGATGGCACACATACCCTAGTTCTATTTTTACTGGCAACTTATTTTGTGTAGCGCCTCTATCGGGATAATTTCAAACGAACTGATATTGTATGGCTGAATTAATCAATCACAATCACAATAAACACATTGCCGAAGAAAGCACATAGAGCGTTCTGTTTGTATACGTTTGATGTATTCGCCCACACTCCCAATCTGGAAAAATCCCATAAGTTATGAACCATAACCTTGAAGTCGCTGGAACACCTTCCATCCTATGGGAGACCGGACTGTAACAGGAAAGGTTGGCACTGTTACCTAGACTGCTAGGTCAGTAACATTCACCCAACAGCAGTGGTTACGTGACCTCATTCATGATTCATCCGAATAAACGACTTGCAGCATGTACCTACCTACTGTTGTTTGCAAGAAACTGCGCATGTTCGCATTTTATCCGCTGATGTGATGACGACGAAGAGCGAAACGCGTTCTTCCTAGGATGTTTGACATCATCCAAAACAAACGGCCAACTACCGAGGTGTGAAGGGCCACCGCCTTTTCACCAGACTGCGTCTTCAGCAGTCAGTGGAACGAACGTAGTACCACCAGTAGTAGTATGATGTCATCGTTCACCATCGCGACGACGACGCACGGTTCACGGTTAGTTGTAATTCGATTATGCTTCCATCCGTGTGATAGTTGGATGAGTTTGTGTAACCTGCCGAAAAAAATCGCATATCTAGTGTAACCAAGTGGAATGGAGCCACGAAGACGACGACGGTTTGTCGGGTCGCGTACATAGAAGAACAATCCTAATCAGTGATTCATCAATCGTATAGTTCGCCGTCGTTGCATCGTGTCGTCAGTGATGCGACCGCGGTTCAGTGCGGTTCAGATGGTTCGGAAATAAAACACGCAACTGCGTTGCTGCAAGAGAAGAGACGGGGTTGGTCGCTGTGAATGAAGTCGTAACGACCTTGACACAGAGTACTAGGCTGCTGGTGCTAGGCTGCCAAGCAAGAGAGTATCGAGTGTTGTTGTAAATACGCAAGCAAGCACGTGCTGTCTCTCCCCTAAAAGGAAAGTGAAAAGAGCAACGGGCTGTGCTAAAATAAAACTGGTTGCCAAGAATTGCTAAAGGAGAAACGAGAGTGCAGTTTTGTTTGAAGCGGGATACAAGTGAAAGTCATCATTGCCTCTGATGGTGTGATTAATCTTTTTTTATTCGCCGTCAAATTAGTGGAGATATTAATTTGGAACGGTTATGCTAAAATGCAGGGTTTCTGGTTTTGTTAGCTGGATTCGATTGATAAATAAACCGGTTCAAGTGGATTGTACTTAGAGTGTGGAACCATTTAGGCAGAGGTCCAATTTTGGGCACTTTTACGCTATGACTTAGTCAATTTCATACATTTGACTTGTATTTAAGAAACTGAAGGTATTCCTTCTTGTACAAAAATGCAAGACAATTTGTATGCAATTGACTAAGTTCTAGCGGATAAATGGCTAAAATAGAACCCAAATCGGCCCATAGCCTACTTGTTACTTCTCGATTGCTCTAAGGAATCAGGGTTGTATGTGGCACTGAGTGATAGTGCACTGCATAGTTGCCAAAATATAACGAAAGTCATGTATGTCTGTTGTTAAAGTATTGTGCGTTGCAAGAAAAGCACAATTATGGCGACTACTTTTCAAGGCCTTCAATGATAGACAAAATTTAATCGCAGTGCAAATGCCACGTGCAGTCGCAGCAGTCATCATATCACCCGGACACGTGGCGACCTTTTTTCAAGAATTATCAAAGAGCGCTATGATGGAAAATTTTAAAACAGGTCTGTTCTCTTAGGCGACCGTCTCGCGCGTATCTCTGACTGCGGGTAAAAGTAGTCGCGAAAGTAGATTTTATTTTGTTCGTATAATAGATGAAATCGTTGTTGAAAAAATCCGTTTCTATCATACCTCATTGTGTTTTTCTCTACGCAATCATCAAGAAAATTCACTAGAGATTTTTCCAGAGGTTTGATTTAGAATTCTGTCAAGATACGCTCATTTATTCCTCTACAGAGTTTCGTACAGGGATTCCTTTGGAGTTATGTGTAGTAATTGTTTGAGCATTTTTTTTAATATTTCCCCAAGTAACTATTCGAAGGAATTATCCAGAAATGTCTATTCTTTACTTCAAAGATTCATCTAGCCGTCTATCAAAGGACTGTCGGGCAGAAATTACTTCAAAAATTGTTTCACGAATTTTCTAGTAACTCTTTACAAATTCCTTTAGAAACTTCTTAAGATATGGCTTCACAAATTGCTTTAGTGATTGCAAAAGAATATCCACGAATCACTTGAATAATTCCTTGAGTTATGCTGAAAGCGACCATGTTTTTTTTAGTAAAAAGAAAATAATTCCTTTAAAAAATCCTAATTACTAGATGACCCACAGTCCAGAAAATAGAATTTTACTGATGAATTTAATTGAAAATTTAAAAGTGCTTTTTGTCGATTACATGGAAGAATTTGTAAAGGCTTTCTTGTAGAAATTGCTCAACATAGACCATTTTGTCTGTAGTTGTGTTGTTTTTTTTGGGACAAAATAAAATAACAGCGTTTTGCTTTTGTCAAGACTGAGAAGCCACAAAACACGATATCGATATCGTCCGTAAAACCTAGAAGCATATGAGTCCGAGTAGCTATGGCGTCGCTCCTTTGCATACCAGGTTTTCTAATAGCTCCTTCAAGAGCAATGTTAACCAACAAGTTCGACTGGGCATCATCCTGCTTCAATCCGTCTAAGCTAAGGTTACGGAGGACGACGAAATCTCATCCGTAACCCGTACACTTAGTTTTGATGCAACAAGCAATGTTTCGTCGGAATACCGCCTTCATCGTTCTACGGTAACCCATTTCTTTCCACTCGATGACAAGCCAATTAGAAATCAATAAACATTTTGTGGGTCTGCAAATTGTACTCTAGGAATTAATTTATCGCAGTGTAAACATTTGGTCTATTGTTGATTTTGCTATTACGAAAGCAAGCTTGGCATTCGCCGACGAAGAACTCCTCCAACGGTCTCAATCTTCTGACCTGAACGCGTGACATCTTTTTGTACGCCGAGTCGAGAGGTGTTTCTCCTCGGTAATTGTCGCACTCCAATCTGGGCGCATTTTATAAAGAGGACACATGGAGGACAAGACACAGGACACATGGAGGACACATGGAGGACAAGAGGACACTGGAGGGCCTACAGCTAGCTAGTAGGTAGTTCTACTGCTTCCTCACATAACTTCAACAGAGTATGGTGAGCTATTTCCTGTAGCTACTCACAACCATGTTTGAAATATTCAGCCGGCTATTCTACCTTTTCAGCAGCCTTAGCAATTTGATGGCGCCGGTGGTGGAGGAGGTTTGGGATTCCACAGTTTATATCGTCGCAGATGTTTAATCTGTTTTTCGACATGCAAAAGTTTGCGTCAATCAACACATGAATATGCACAACTGCTTCTTTTTTCTCCGGAAAATTCTTCTCCTTGTATCACTCTCGAGAACCAGACACTTTTTTTCCTCCCCCTGTTGGGGAAATTATGCCACTGCGTCCAATAAGCTGAACCAGGCGCTATCACGGAGACAAATTTCGTTCGTTTGAAACAAAAATATTCATGTTTATTCGGTAAACTGATAAAATGTTTAAAACTAAAATTTTAATTTTTAAAGCTAACTCAATTACACATTTATTTCGACAATAACCAATGAGGAGTCCCCCGTTCCGCCGTCGAGAACTTAAACAAAACTCACAAGTTCCAGCTGCAACATCAAACAAGATTTCCTTCTGCAAAAAAGGCAAGGTTCACCGAAAGTCTCCACGAAATCCCGTTGTTTTCGGGAGCGTATGTTATCTAATACATAGATGTAAACATGATGTTGGCATTGAAAGTACAACCCGGGAGGTGGGTTTTTCCTGCGAAGGAAATGACTTTATAAGTTTAATGGGGAAACAAATGTTTCTGTAGGGCCGACCTGCCCCAAAAAAAAAACAAAAATATTTACGAATTTCCCATCTGTACATATGTACGTTGAGTTGTTTGAAATTCATAATTGACCACACGGATTGGTATTACCGAAAATTTGTACTTTGAGTGAGTCGTAAAAATATTTACATTTATTTCTTACATAATCTGTCACAAGATGCATTTTTGTTTCAAAAATGAATTGCATTTGCTTCAAATGTGACGTTCAATTTGCTCCAAACAGTTGTATTTTTGTGGCCTGAACAAATTTACAATTTATTTGAATTTATCTCAAATATTTTTGATTTTAACATACTTAGTTTTTTCTGCGTGTAACATAAACTTCTGATAACGTTCTTCTCATGCACCACCTTCTGGCACTATTTATCGAACCATTTTCTGTATCATCTTTGAGCAGTATCTGCTACTGTTCTCACTACTTCGTTGGTAGATTCCTATAGATTGAGGTTGTCGTCTATGTTGATTCTCCTTATCCGCTTATCCAGCTTCGTGCGGATGAATTTGCTGAATATGAAGATATTTTATACACAAGGAAGTCAAAAAAGTTCCTCGAGTGTTCTGCTTTAATTTTTTGATTCTAGTGTTGACGAAATGTAATTCGTGGACAGGTACTGGCACTTGCTCAGATGACGACCAAACGTAAAGCTAAATTGCGCAGTGAATTACGAACCCTAGCCTGAATTACTAATGATACAAATGGAGGAAAAGTGAAATTATTACAGATTCTCATAACTTCCATAAAATGTATTGACCTGAATGTGTTGTTTTTGCTTCCAAAGCTGGAAATGTTGCGTTACCTAACCTGACATTTGATCGCCAAATGCAAGCTCCAAAAAATTCGAAACCAATGATGGCGTCCAGAAAAGCGTTGCAATAAATTTACAAGTGAGGGGGCTGTGCAGCTGCTGTACTGTGATATTTTGCAGAAATTTCTGTTTATACGGATATGTAGTTCGAAAGGCATTTCCGTATACATCGAAGTTCATTTATTCGTATTGCAAAAAAAAAAACAGATGGAGCGAAAACGAATATATCGTGCTACAGGCAAGCTTAGCTTACCTTGAGAAATACCCGAAGGAACTGTTTGAGAAATCCCTAAAGAGACGCCTAGCGGAATCTCTGAGTGTACTTTAGGTGGAATCCTCGAAGCAACCCTTGGAGAAATCTCTGAAGCACCAAATGCTAGGATCCTTGAAAAAATGAATCTGAACGAACTTCTGGAAAATCACTGAAGGAACTTCAGCAGTTCCTCGAGAAACCTCAGAAGCAGTTCCTGAAGGAATTCCTGAAGTTGTTCCTGCAGAAATTCATCTTGGAGAATTCCAAAAAGAAGTTCCTGGCAAAATCTCTGGTGTTATTTCAGAGAAAATACTGAAGGAGTTCCTGGATGAATCCTTGATGGAGCTCCTGGAAAAATCTCCCCTGCAAAGAAACCCCTCAAAGAATACCAACAAAATCCCTGAAGAAATTCCTGCAGGAATTCAAGAAGATATTGCTAGAGGAATCCATGAAGAATCCCTGGAGATATCACTGAAGAAGTTTCAGAAGGAATCCATTAAAAAGACTTCTCTTCAAGGAATGGTTGAAAAAAAAATACCACAAAGAATTCTAGAAGAAATTTTGGAAGAGTTGCTGGAGAAAACCCTCACGGAGTTCCAGAAGGAATCCATCAAGGAATTCTGATAGAGTCCCTAGAGAAATTCCTGAACTAATTCCCGAAGGAACTTCTGGAAGAATCCTTGAAGAGATTTTAAATCTTGGATGAATCGCTGAAGGAATCCGCTGTGGTACTGCTGGAGGAAACTCTGAAGGCATTTCTGGAGGAGTCCCTGGAAAATTCCTGGAGGAATCCCTGAAGGAATTGTTCAATTTTATGAAATCGTGTTCAGCTATATTAACCCGTTTTCCCCCAGGTGAGATACAACAGTTCAAAAAATCGACAACAGCCCATTTCTCAACAAAATTTGACCATATTTTGAATACAAACTCGCATAACACTCTAGTTTTGGAAATATACGTGATCAAAATTTTCTTGGGCTTCTGGACGGAATAAGGCCGATGGGTCGCTGGGTCAAGTCGGGTAAAAATAAGGCCAAGTACCACTATAACTTTCTTCTTGAGCGAAGTATTTCAATGGGAGTTTACATATTCCGTTGGCAGATGATAGTTCGATTTTGCGATTCTTCGATAGGTCTCCTTTGAGTTCTTGGGATATTGAACATTTCTGAACCATCCCAGTCTACATTTGCGTTTATTATTTTCAAATGACATTGAACACGGGATATGATTACCTTGTTAATCCCATAGCAGGGCGAACATGTCTAAAGGTCCTATCTGCAAAAGAGAGGCTCTCTTTGGTTTCCCTCTCTTTCGTTAATATCTCAGCTGTTTATTTGTATTATGATTGTCTCCTTGCATTGAACGATGGTCAAAACAATCGTCTTTTGATTTGTACTGCAAAAATAGTTGAAAAGTGTACCATTACATTGCAATAATTGAAAGAGAAAGTGAACAAAGAGAGCCTCTCAAATGCAGATAGGACCTATTGAAATGTTTGGCCTGATAGGTCATCGCAGACATCTCTAGAACATGTGTGGCCCTTGCACCGCTGTTTATATTTTCTGAATCTCTCGATGGGTTGTACAAATCCGTCCTTACAAAACATGATCATTCGAAATAATCATCACGGAAGATTTTAAATTGTTTTTAACGCTTTTATTTGCACCAATACTTGAAAATCTATATAATGTTTGTTATGTCAACGAACTACGGCAAATTTGGACGATCTGATTGAAGTCATGCCTTGGTTTCAGAGAACCGTAGATGGACTACAATTAGAATTATTTGCACGCGGAAAACAGCGGTTAGCTTCAGAATTCATTAATACACCGAACAGGAAAAAGCAAATTCCTCGAATAGATTCCTGAGTATCCGGGATGGCCTGACTGAAATCAGGCCTTGAGTTCATTGAGCTGTAGATAAACTGTAATCATGTGTTTTGCCTAGTCTCTGTGCACTACATAAAGTCATATTCTACATGAGTGCCAATAAAAATGTCTATCGAAACTATTCCTTGAAAAAAAATGGATGATCTTAGTGAAGTCATGCCTTGACTTAAAAAAACATTGATGGACAACAATGGCAGCTATTTGCACGCGAAAAACAACGATTAGCTCCAGAATCCAATACTATACCGAAGAGGAGTAAGTAAATTTCTCGACTAGATTCCTGAGTACTCGGGATGGCCTGGTTGAAGTCAGACCTTGAGTTCATGGAACTGTTGATAAACTGTAATCACATACAGTGCGAGAAATAAGTATAAAGACAGAGCCGTTTTCCATACAAAATAATCATGTTCAGGGATCAAAATCTCTTTTTCTAGCGATTCGATTGTTTGCCTGCAATCTTCAAATAACTAGAACTTTGGCTAGAAATATAAATCATCATCCATGAAAACGTTTATATCGACTTTTCAGATTCAAATAAATATAAAGACACATTTTTATATGGAAATCAGTGTCTTTATATTTATTTGAATCTGAAAAGTCGATATAAACGCTTTCATGGATGATGATTTATATTTCTAGCCAAAATTCTAGTTAGTTTGAGGTTGCAGACAAAATTCCATAACAATCGAATCGCTAGAAAAAGAGATTTTGATCCCTAAACATGATTATTTTGTATGGAAAACGGCTCTGTCTTTATACTTATTTCTCGCACTGTATTTTATGTATGTGAAACCTCTCTGTGCACTACATAAACTCATTTTTTATCATGTGTCAATGATAAGGCCTCTAACAACTATTCCTAGAAAAATAGCTCTAATTGTAGTCCATATATGGTTCTCTGAAATCGAGGCATGGAATAGGTGTGAGCGACTTTCCATTCACATATGATGTAATATGAGTTTATGTAGTCGATAGAGATTCTACACAGACAAAACATGTGATTGAAGTTCATCAACAGCTCATAGAACTCAAGGCCTGACTTCAACCAGGTTTCTGGAGCTAACCGTTGTTTTCCGCGTGCAAAAACTCTCATTGTAGTCAATCTAAGGTTCTCTGAAGTCAAGGCATGACTTCAATCAGATCGTTCGAATTTCAGTAGATTTTCACCCTGGGAATTTCTACTGAAAATCCAAGCAAAGATCTGCGAATTGATTTGGAGGTTAAATT
This sequence comes from Aedes albopictus, assembly GCF_035046485.1. NCBI lineage: Eukaryota > Metazoa > Arthropoda > Insecta > Diptera > Culicidae > Aedes > Aedes albopictus. Next base: position 24,411,334 of record NC_085137.1, read on the forward strand.
TGAACTAATCGTTGAATTCCATACCTCCTAGCTAAGGCTAGGCAACAACCCTGTATCTGCAAATTGATATACATACCTACATATCGTACTTCCTTCTAAATTTCGAACGCATGTTGATCAACTCTTAACAAACGGGGGCACACGGTGTGAGGCGTGTTTCGCATTAATCGTCCGGTCGTATGTTTTTCCCATTGAAATTCGGCATATCTTTGGTCCAGCGCAGAGTATGTTTCTAGTGTGTGGAATGCGGCAGGCTAGACAGACGCAGACGGCTTCGACTTTTAAGACACTTATCGCCGATCGTGCTCGCTAACCTAATGGTTGCATCTGGTTATAGACTAGGGGGCATAGAAATGGTTCCATTATCCCTCCAGTGATCGCACACATCAGTTATGTTCAAAACTGAAATCCTCAGTTTGCTGTGTTTGAGAAATTCGCGCATGAGCTGAATAATAGGAACATCAACCCTCTATGCTATGCCTAATTTCCTACGTCCAACTTCCACACAGTATGGCACGTGCTTACACATCTAAATCGTCGTACTTCTCTCTTCCTGTCTCTCTCGCCGGCTCGCGCGCTCTTTGTGTCGGACCGGGTTGCTATGGTTACCCTCAACCTGCGAAACCGCGCTTGCTGCTGATCTAAACCCTAAACAACGCCGAGGGGCGAATGTGATTTAGTGGTTGTGTATTATTATTCCCTTCAATGTGTATGGCGCCGATGCCGAATATCATCGTCATCGCCGCCGTGGGAATTACACAATAATGGAATAACAATCCGATCTAGCACCACACCGCCGACGTCCACTCTGAAACGGGACATTCCGCACGTTGACTGTATTTGAGCGTTTGTTTTCGCCAATCGCAATACTGATACCCGTATTTCGCAGTCTACTACGACTTTAGACCACACTACTAGATCCGATCGGCGGCGGCGTGGCAGCGTCAAGCGTGTGATCGCGCTTCCTGCCCTGACCTGAGCGCGCGAGAGACTCAGTCTAGTGTTTACGTTCGAACCGCGCGCGCACACTGCGACATTCGGCGCCCGCCCGATCAACAATATGACGGAGTTTCGCGATCGCGTTCGTAGGCGCAGCAATGTTTCAATCGAAAAGTGACGGAATGAAAAAAGTATCACAAGTTAAATCGATTCATCAAGAATCGATCAGCATCTCGACGACGACGACGAGGACAAGCCGGAGGGTGGTGCAGAAGTCCCACGCCGCGGTGCAGACCGATCGACTAGCTTCGGGTACAGATACAATACGTTTCAGTTTTGACGTGATCTACTTTGGGGGGAGGGCGCACAATTCTGGAACAAGTGCCAATTTGGAGCACAATCAGTGCACAACAATGCTAGTCATAAACAAGGTGATCAATTTCCGTTCGTTTCGTCATTATTTTCAGATACCATCCACTGCTGGGAGAAGCTGTTGAGCTGGAGCGAACGGCGGCAGATTACGACCCGGTTCCAGGCAGAGATCCAAACTCTGAAAGATGTCCTGGAAGATCTGGGAAGCAAGGCGTTCGACTTCTCGTCGGAAGCCCACATACAGTTGGCCATCGATCAGCTGAAGGTGAGTACACAACATCATGAGTGACTTAATTAAGAATGCAAACGTTGATAAGGGTCGCTTGAAAAAGAAAGTCGTCGTCGTCGTTGCCGATCGCCTTACTTTGTAGAGGTGAAGGTCACGGGTTCAAACGGCGATCAGCGAACAGAAGCCGATATTTTCGTTCGAAAAAAAAAATCGCCGATGGTGAAATTGAGCAGATGCACTTGACTATGACTAGACCATATCAAAATAGGAATTCAACGGTGATGATCAACAAGATACGTTGTTGTTAGTATTAGTCGGGTATTTTTACGATAATTAGTCAGTTAGCCGCCGATCGCATTTCCTAATGATCGACGAATGGTGAGGGGGTGGAAAAATCAAAGCAATTAGTAAACGACTTGATCGCATTCCTCTCGATCCCAGCAGGAGTCAAGTGCTTAGCGTGAGACCGAACCAGCATTTGGCGGGATAGAGTGATCTCGATCATTACACGTGTGTGGTGATGCAATTGAAGCTTACAGTTTTGTGGTTGTTTTGTAGGTGTGAAGATTAAACATTCGGCGTCAAGGTTGGCTTACAGCCAAACGTGAGGGTGTTGCTGAAAGTGAAACCACCAGCCAACTAGTAGGCTTCATTTGCTTTACAGCCGGTTATTTACTTTTCACGGTTTATGACCGCAGCTAACTACAGCTGGGTACGATCACAAGCGCCTAGCTCAACTCTAGTGATGGATGAAGGGCGCGCAAGTTTGGTCGGATATTGAGACATTGCTGCTGATAAGCACCGGTTTAATGTTTCAAATGTTGGGGCGCTTTGGGAACATTATCTGAGAAAATGTCAATGTTACATTTGTTGCTCTGTCTAATGAAGCAATATTTCTTCTGGTACTTTGTCTTTTCCATGACAGCACAGTGTTCAACATACATATCATTGTTAGATGTCTTTTTGAACTACCTAAGGAACATTTTTATGTCCCAATAGTTTTATAGAGGTTTTTAGAACCGTCATAAAACCTCATATATTTTATTTTAATTTTGTGTTGGTTCTAATAATCTCTCGTAGTCTACTTGAGTAAAAAAAAAATGTTACTTGGGTAGACTAGTCTAGTCGAATAGATTTAACTTCTGAAATTGAACCGCAGTTCAGTTGCTGACCTTGCTTCTTTATGCGCTGTGTGATGTAGAAGAGAACGCTCACCCAAAGGGCTGTCCATCATTTTCGCCATATGACCCAAGGGCAAATACTTCGAGAAAAACGCTATACAGCGGCTCCTTTTCATCATCCCGTGACGCGGTTTGTCGGAAGTTCCTTTCAAACGCGTGCTATTGTACCGTAAGCGAAGCCGCTTTACCACAAACTCCCAGCTACCAAATTTTTGACAACGTTCAAACCCTCTAGAATATAGGTTCCCAAACTTGCAGGTGCGCGACCCCCTTTGGCCAGCAGACGAACTTTTCGCGACCCACCATAGAAATACTCTCATTTGTTGTCTGTTGACTGTGCGACCCACAGTTTGGCAAACCATGCTCTAGAAGGCAGACGTTGCGTTGTCGTTTGGAGGTAGTGTGTACAACGATCCGCTCACAATCCAGCCCAATCGAGTTTACTCGGAATAGGAGAGTTCGTAGCGGTATGTCTACGCCGAATGGAGCATTCGCCTCCATTGCTCTCGGTCCTGGGCCAATCGCATCCTGTGTTGCCTTGAACATTTGGAGTCCTAAGGTACTCACTGGTACTACTCAGCTGCAAAAAGCCAACGTGCGCGACCTTCCACGAAGCCAGCGGTTCCTTTCTGGTTATCTACTGAATATGGCTTTAGCTTGCCGTTCCTCCGGCATCCGAGCTACATGCCCAGCCCATCGCAGCTAGCCGTGTTTAGTTCGCTTCACTTCAATCATCTCTTTATATACTTAGTACAATTCTTATTTCATGCGACGCTGAGTATTGTTCGCAGCACTTTAAGTTCGAAGACTCCAAAGGCTCTAAGATCAAGTTCTCTCAACGTCCACGATGTATAACCATTTAAATCAATCGGAAGACTCAGAGTCTTGTACAATGAGAGTTTTGTCTTCGTTCGCAGCCTGCGGGACTTCAGCTGGTTTCGCTGACTGAAAAAAGGCCAGATTCACAGCCGCAATTCGTCTTCTTACCTCGCGGGTAACATCATTATCGCACGTCACTAGAGTACCAAGATTAACAAATTCGTTCACATCATCAAACTTCTGACCACCTAGCAGCACTTCGTCACCATTACCACGACTGGACCGCCGTTGACCGCCAGTAATTTTGGTGTTGTACTTGGTCTTCGTGGTGTTAATTCAGTCAGATCCTCACAGTGTTCTTCTTAAAAGGTATCAGCCTCTTTCACGGCCCGACGGTCAATCCCGATGATGTCGATATCGTCCGCGAAACCCAGGAGCATATGCGACCGCATGACAATAATTCCATTCCTTTACACATCAGTTCCTCATCGCTCCTTCCAGTGCTATGTTGAACAGTAAGCTTGAAAGAGCATCGCCCTGCTTCAGCCCGTCTAGGGTTTCGATAACGATAACGAAATTTCATCCCCAACCCGTACACCTGACTGCGATCCGTCAAGCGTCGCATGAATCAGTCCAATGAGCTTCGCCAGAAAACCATGTTCGATCATAATCTACTATAACTCGTTGCTCTTCACTGAATCGTATCGCCTTGAATTCAAAAAAACAGATGATAGGTCTGCTGATTGTACCTCCGAACATCCTGAACATCTGATTCGTCGTTGGTCGGCCCTCACGAAAATCCGCCTGATATTCGCCGCCGTAGCACTCCTCAATCGGCCTCAGCCTGTGAGACAGAATTGCGGACTAATTGGTGTACGCTGAATTACTTCTCAATTATGCCTCTGTACTCCGCGCACTCCAGTCGATACCGTAGAAGGCAAACAAGACCATCCAACATAGGAGTTGGCATTTCTTTCTCTTCCCATATCTTCAATACAATACGGTGTAAGAGTTGATACAGCCGCTCACTACCGTGCTTCAGTAGCTTCCCAGCAACCTTGTTGTTCGCTGTCTTGACGTCGTCTAGCGTTGGAGGTTCCACAATCTGTCCGTCGTCGTCGGTATAACTGATTTCCGTCGCTCTTCTATTCCCACCGTTCAACAATTTCTCAAAGTGCTCTCTCCACCTGATAGCCACCTGGTAAATCATCCGCATATCATTCTGTTCAATACTCTCTTGCGTCTGAGCAGCCACATTTACCTTTTGTTCTCTTTTCTTATTGTGATGGATTCGCTTTTCGACCACTCTAGCACTCCTCGTCGAACAACCCGTTCCTAGGTCGTCTTTGAGCAGTGCCTATCACCTCCCGCGCTGCTGTACTCATAAAGTGTGGTAGAGATGAACCAGCCAAAGGCTGAAAATCTCTATAATAAAGACAAATCAATCAATCAAAAAAGTGTGGGGATTGTAGCTCTCGTTGATCTCACTTATCCGCTCGTTCAACTTCTGGCCATAGTCAGCTACCGTATCGTCTGCAGAAACCCGCTGGATGTTGAAACGCATGGATCGCTGGTTCGTAGAGTCCGATAGTAGCTCGAATGTTACTAACTACGAGATAGTGATCTGAGTCGATGTCGATTCCTAAAAGTTCTAACATCGATGACGTCCGAGAAGTGTCGGCCATCTACCAGACCATGGTCGATTTGGTTGCAAATTTCGCTGTTTGGGTGTCTCCAAACCAAGTAACAGAACCATAATAAAACCAAAATTAAAGGTGCAGTCATAGCACAATCATGGGTCACCCACAATTATGGGTCAATTTCATTTGAATTTCGTGTTGAACTGACTGACATTGTTACAGAGTTACCCATAATTGTGTAATGACTGTATATGATTTCATAACGATCCTCAAAACCTCTACAAGACTGATTGGTCATCGAAATGTTATTTGGGAAGTGTGCTTGCAAAGTATGCACTACTAATGGTCACCCCCCTGGCAGCAGCAAAGTTGGTTAATCTCTGGCCGTTGTCGTTTGTGACGAAGTTAAGGCTCTTCGTACCGATGATTGGTCAGAAAAGTTATCTCTTCCGACCGGGTTTCCAGCATTGTGCTAGCATCAGCATAAATTAGTAGGTGATACAGTCCCAGACCGCTGAAAATTTTTCCTTCTCGTCCGTTACCAAAGCACAGAGATGTGGGGCAAATTATTGACTGTAAAACAAGATTGACGCAATACTTCAACGCTCGAAAACTGTGCTGCACGTCCTTGTGACAACTGAGGGATGGGAAAGGAAGTTAGTTGGGATCTAAAAAGGTATGTAGAAACCTCTACGTCCTCTCTGGCCTAGGTGTCACGGGAATGTGTGTTGTTAGTGGAAGGGTTAAGTCCAAAGGATACGTTTGGTCAACGTTTAGGCACCAAAACGATGTACAGGAACAAACTTATATTATACGAACTCTAGTACTCTCGAGACGAAGTTGTTGACTTCCATTTGCGTCTCCTGGGAAATCAGCAGCAATAATACTAAAAATTACATGGAAATCACGCGTGATTCGCTAAAATGTCAGGTAAGATAAATAAAATGAACACCGAAGATCACTTTGCGAGGTGAATTTTTTGTAAGGCATAGCACTACCAACCGTTTCTTAATTCGGCCAGTAATAAATATTCAAAACAACGCGGAACAAAGAAAACGCGTGACAGTTTTTAAAAAGGCAGCCGCTCGCGCGCACAGCCTGCCACCCTCCCCCGTGTTTTCAGCATTGTGCAGTCCATAAATCCGTAGCTCGAAAGGTTCAAACATTGCGCGATTTCTTCGGGCATGATATTTAATTCGGATCCAGGATTTAGGTGTATACAACTTTTAACCCTCCTGATCTGCACATCAGAATGTTCGTTGTACATAGCAGTACTTATTTATTTACATCCTATACTTGGGAACAGTTCACAAATCCTTGCAGTTTGTAAGTGAGTTGTCCATCGGCTGTTGTAACGAGTGTTGAAGCTTGAGTAAGGTGTTCTTCCTTTGCTATAGCTTCTTCCTTGTGTAGGAAACTATGGTGGTTCTTCTGGCACGTCTGAATATATTGTTTCGTTTCACAGCCCGCCGTACTAAGACCTTTGTTTTAGCGATCCGACAAACACGTTCTTCGAAATTCTTCACACTACTTGTATATTGCATGATCCCTGCTGTAGAACGGGCAACATTCCTAGATGACTTGGACAAAGTTCCTTGCGGGCAAGTTTTTCTGCACCAATATTCCCTTCAACTTTGTTGTGGTAGCTGGTACACGGAGATCTGGATAACCATTCACTTTCTGGATCTGGATCTGGAATATAACGTACTTCTTTATCAAACTGTGTCAACCAGAGCGTGCTTGTAACTGTGTCCAAACGTTTGGCAACTGTGCTGATGAGGATCAGCTCTCCTAGACCTTCCACGGGTAGTTGTTTAAAGTTATTGAGTACGTCAACGCGTTACATACAGCCTTCACTCAGTCTCCGTACCTCCTCTTCGTTTTCAGTGACATCTTGGGTATCATTTCCAAGGCATCAAATTTTTGTAGAAATTCTCACAAAATCTGGTGAACTATTTTTTAATATCAACAGTTTGTTGCTCGACCATTTTATGAGGTTCTATTCTTAATATAGGTCTGTAGATTCCAAAACAAATTCATTCTAGCGTTGGCTTTCATTCTTCAAAATAGTAAAGATAGATCCTGCTATCAAGAACTTCAATCTTCACTGTTACTAATCCAGTACATTTTCCCTCTCCCCTTCAGAATGAACGCAAAGTGCTCCAGAACCAGCGCCCGAAGATGCTGACCCTGAATGCCACCGTGCACAACTGGGTCTCGGCCCAGGAATTGCAACGGAAGGAACTGCTGGACGATTCGACCATTGACGCCCAAATGGAGCAGTTGGACCGGGACAAGAACTTTGTCAAATGCACGGACCAGAAGTGCGGCGCCTGTTACGACTGTCTGAACGAGCTGCGCGAAGATTGCACCATCAATCGGGACCTGAAGGACGGAATCAGCATGCTGTACGGTACCTGGGACGAGGCGGAAGTGAGGTAAGCGCGGATGATTCCAAAATTGCGGGATGAAGAAGTTCCAAACTCACTTGTGAAATCTTTCGACAGGATAAGGAACCGCATCGAGAACCTGTCCAGCTCGATGACGACCTGGAAGCAGCTGGAGGATGGGCTGAGCGATTTCAAAGTCATCCTCGACCGCGATCGTGGCAAACTTCAGGGGATCGAAGGGGCCCTGCAAAGCGGGGCCGGGAGGACTGACGAAATGGTCAATAGTGTCAAGGAAGTTGTCAAAGCTCTGTCCGAGAAGGCTGAGCCGCTTTTTCAGGTACATAATTTCCGCTTTTATTAGTTGAGACGAATTTCTAATATGATTCTTCTTACCTTGCAGGAGCATGATATATCCATTCCGGTCAATCTTAAGCTCTCGTCGAGTGGGTCTCTTTCTGATAGTGGCATTTCCGATGGTGGTGGCATGTCTGATGGCAGTCTTTCTGAGCGAGAGAAGCGACTGAGCGCACTGAAGAGGCTTGTCAAGCAGTTGGAGGTGGCCCTCGCTCCGGGAAGTGAAGCCATGCAGACGATCACCAAGCGGTTGGAGATGGCCGAGCATGATCTGCGTTCGCTGCAGAACACCTGCCGAAAGATTATCATGAACGAGAAGGGCGGTGATGCGAGCGGAAGTCAAAATGGAGAAGAGGGCGTTCAGGGAGAGAATAGCAACAATAACGATGCCAGTGTCAAGAATAAGAACAAGCCGAAAGGAAGGTAGGTTACAATAATAAAATAACTTCGAGCTCCATCTTTAATAAACAATCTTTTTCTCTTGCAGCAAAAAGAATCGCAACTCCAGCCCAGCAAAATCGGATCGGTCCAAGTCCCGGTTCAGTCCATCCATGGACGAAACGGACTCGGAAGAAACCCGGCTGCACCAGGAAGAGCAAGTGGAAACTCTCACCCACCAACAGCAACAGAAGCACCAGGACCATCTGCAGCATGCCACCCAGTTGGGTCTGATTCAGACCACCAAAATGAAGCTGTCCCAGAACCGGTGGGTGTGGCGAATCACCAAGATTGCCGTGCCGGTCCAGTTGGCTCTGGTGCTGGTGATGTGCGCGGCTTGCTTCTTCGAACCGCACTGCTGCGATGCCCTCAATACGTACTCGATGAGTTTTACGCCCCAGTTGCGTTACATCAAGGGACCTCCTCCGGTGTAAAATCCGGATTCGGGGGGTCCACAACAAACTTTTCCTTCGCTGCGGCGTGGGGAAAATGAAATTTTGTTTATTTTTGTTTTTGATTTTATGCGGATAATTTTTATATCCTGGAGATATAGTTGTGCATTACTGCCTAGCATCTAAGGAACCCACTTTTTAATCGCAAACCTATTTATATCGCAATAAGTTCCTTCGTGAAAGGTTAAATATTTCAAAAATATTTGTACCATATCACCGAGGGGGTTCGTTATTTTGTAGGAAGAGAAGAAACCGGAGTGCTCTTAGAAAGGTAAGCTATCACTGTTTCTTATTTCACTAGGTTTAAGTGACATAAAAGTACGAAATAGGTGAAACACAATTTACTTATCGTACACACTAAAAATAAATTGCTGACTTACCTATAGAAATATTTGTGAAAAAAAAAAATCCGTAAAACCTTATGAAATCCAAACACTCAAGTCAGTGATTTATTTCTAGTGTGTGTATCGTCGTCGGGTGTCGATCACGATCGGCGTTCAACAAACATGATTTGATCGACACTCGGCGCAACAAGAGAAAGTCGCCATGCGTGAACGAGTGAAGGGAATAGCTGCAACACGTATGTGCCTTCAGCGTAAAGCAAAAAACAGATTACCATTTATTCTTTGGTTTAAGAGAAATAGATCATTGTTTTCATATTTTCATCAGCTAGCTACAAAATAGCGTTTATGAACTCAGCAAGCCGAGTCGATGTTCCTCCATTAACATTTATTTTTGTAAGAGCCATTTACTTTTACACTTCTCGAAATTCAAGCAGCAGTTGCTCAAAAACAGCAAACTTTTCGACTGCCTTACTTACTGCGTCTATTATATTCGATTTGTACTTTTCCAACCAGTTGCAATATATGTTTCGCATAAAATTCAGAAAATAAAACTGTTCTTTTTTTGTACATTTTCGGGCGTATCTAAACTATTTACTAATCAAAACTGAATTTCTGTGCATAGTTGTATGTCATATGCATCAGCTGTAAATCTACCAAGAATTTGAAAACTATAAATATTTTAAACAAAATATGTATAACTATTTGTAGAATATATCTTTCGTATTTTTGGAGGGATAAAATATATAAGGAGAACGCATTTTTTAGCGCATCCCTCCGGTAAATGTACTATTAGTTATGTGGAAAAACTTACGGAACGGAGAAAAAAAGCGACGTTCATTGAAAATATATGTTTATATTTTTAATAAAACAATTGGGCATAGTCGATCTATCCGAAACTCCATCACCCTTAACCTAGGGAAAAATTATCGAGTGATTCCTGCACAATTTCCTCCAACCATGTTGCTGAGATTTTCTCTAGGTAATCTCGTAGGATTCTTGCTTTTCTCCATCATTTATCATTCATCATTTTCTCCATCATCTCCATCTTCATCGCTCAGCTCCACCTATCAGCATGTAGCTCTTTTTTGACGCTTTCATCACCAACTCGACCTTTCAGGTGAGTGTACTGCTCTTTCACCGTTCCAAACGCTCTGCTCCATGATATCCATGTCATCAGCGAAACAAACAAATTGGTCGATTTAAACTAGTTCCGCGGTTGCTACTCCTTGCTGTCTGCAAGACACTCTCCAGCGCAAGCACCGATGTCCATCACTCTGTCGTAGTCAAGATTTGGCACAAGTTAGAGTTCATCGAACTTCCGCGTGATCAGATCACCTTACGCCGAAGTTCGATGAACTCTAACTTGTCGCTTTTGTTGAAGATAGCCCCCTTCTTGCACTTCTTCTTCCCTGGTAGTTCTTCCGTTACCTAGACCCTGACTATCAGCCGGTATAGATTAATCGTCAACATTTCCGGGCCCATATTGATGAATTGAGCTAAAATACCATCCTTATCAGCGGCCTTATTGTTCTTGAGCTGTTGAATTGTCATCAAATTCACTCAGCGAGGAAATTGGTTGGTTCCCATCTTCCGCAGTGCTGACATATTCTTTTCGTCCGTTCACAATGCGGAAAAACCCATGAAAACCAGGAAAAAAATCAATAACTTTTGTCGCAGTGGAGTGAAAATTGCAAACAAAATCATTTCCGCTTGGAAAATGTCTGATAAATCGAATGGAACTAGTGTCGATCACCGCACGAAACTGTATGTCGACCTACAGAATCGATTTATCATCGGATTCTTGATTTTTCATACTAAAAGATGCGTTTTAACAGTATATCTCATAAAATATATTGAAATTATGAGTTTACTCTGGCATACAAATGCTTTAGAATGTACACAAGTAGTATTCGACATAAATATTTTTTTATGTCGACTCAAGTTGGTTATTTTGGCGAAATTGGTCGATTTTCATACAAAAACTCATAATTCTGTTTACTAGGAAAACTAAATTATTTCCGCAAAGAAAATGTCTGGTAAATCGACTGAAACTAGTGTCGTTTACCGGATGAAACTGTATGTCGACCTACAGAGACGATTTATGACCGGATTCTTGATTTTTTGTACTAAAAGATGCGTTTTGTCAGTATTTCTCATACTATTTATGAATTAACTCTGGCATACAAATCCTTTAGAATGTACACAAGTAGTATTCGATATAAATATTTTTTATGTCGACTCAAATTGATTATTTTGGCGAAAATGATCGGCTTTCATATAAAAATTCATAATTCTGTCATTGAGCACTAAATCGTTTCCGCTAAGAAAACGGCTGGTAAACAGACTGGAACTAGAGTCGTTCACCGGACGAAACTGTATGTCGACCAGAAATTTCTGGAAGCTTTCCTAGAAGAATTTCCGGAGGAATTGGGCTCTTTAGGGGTATTCAGATTATTCCATAATCGGATTCTCCGTCTAATAATTAGTCGATATCCTAAATTCCATATTTTTTGGTGACCGGGAACTATTTTTAAAATGCATTTAAATTTTGTATGGAGAAAACTTTTTGTTCGGGGCGAACTGTCATTTTATCGTATGAACTGTCATTCTATCCACAGAAATTAAATTTGTTTTGTTTATTTAACCATCAAAACAAAGGAATTGGATCGCAATAAAATCACGTTATACTCAGAAAAATGAGCTCTTTCGATTAGGATATAGAAAATAGCAATATTTTATTCACTAAACAACCCAATTCCAGGAGGAATCCTTTGATAAATTTGCGGAGGAAATCCCTGAGGAATTTCCAGATGAAATCCTTAAAGAGTTTCCGGGTGAAATTCTTAAGGAATTTCCGGAAGAAAACCTTGAGGAATTTCCGAAGAAAGTCCTGGAGGAGTTTCCAAAAGAAATCCTGGAAGAATTTCCGAAGGAATCCCTGGAGGAATTTCCAAAGGAATTCTTGGATGAATTTCCGGAGGAAATCCTTGAGGAATTTCCGGAGAAAATCGTATTCCCGGAAGTATTCCTGGAGGTATTTTCGGAAGATCTCCTGGGGGAATTTCAGGCGAAATTCCTGGAGGACTTTCCAGATGAAATCCTGGAGGAATTTCCGAAGGAAATCCTGGAGGAATTTCCGAAGGAAATCCTGGAAGAATTTCCGAAAGAAATCCTGGAGGAATTTCCGAAGCAAATCCTGGAGGAATTTCCGAGGGAAGTCCTGGATAAATTTCCGAAGGAAACCCTGGAGGAATTTCCGGAGAAAATACTTAAGGAATTTGCGGAGAAAATCCTTGAGGAATTTCCGGAGGGAGTCCATGAGGAATTTCCGGAGGAATTCTTGAAGGAATTTCCGGAGGAATTTGCGGAGGAATTCTTGGAGGAATTTTTGAAGGAAATCCTTGAGGAATTTCTGTCACTAAACTGTCAAAATCACGAATCGACCACTCTTCGTCGGGGGGCTATCAAGCTAGTCGATTTCTGTACTAGCTTTTCTGCTCGACTCTACAGTGATAGCAGGCGAGCCGATTTAATCGACTCAAGTTATAAAATAGCTGTTTACGATATAAAAATAAATTTGGAATACAGTATTTAGGCCCATATAGCCACAGCTGTAAAGACATGGGTATTCACCATGACCATGCTGGGGGGGGGGGGGGGGGGTACGGTTTCGTTTCCAGATTGCTCCAGGAACTTTCTGTAAAGGAAATGTCCTTGACTTCCTTGAGCATAGAGTATCTTCGTGGCTGCCACACGATATACACATGCAAAAAGGTCATTGGCAGAGGAAGCTCTCAGTTAATAACTGTTGAAATACTCATATAACACTAAGCTGAGAAGCAGGCTTCGTCCCAGTGAGGACGTTACGCCAAGAAGATAGTGAGAGAGAGAAATTTGAAGTACAGAAGTAATTACAGTGTACATATTTTCAAAATTCAAATGTTTTCAAATATTTACTTCTTTGTTAACTATTACAAGTATTAATTTGTATGAAAATTAATCTTTTGTAAGAAAATTAATCATTTTCACCAAAACAACCTACTTGAGTCGACATAAAAAAAATGTACCGAATACTACTTGTGTACATTCAAAAGTATTTGTATGTCAAAATAAATTCATAATTTTAATACAAAACGCATCTTTTAGTACGAAAAATCAAGAATCTGATGATAAATCGACTCTGTTTCGTCCGGTGAATGACACTAGTTCCAGTCTGTTTACCAGCCGTTTTCTTAGTGGAAACGATTTAGTGTCCAATGACAGAATTATGAATTTTTATATGAAAACCGATCATTTTCGCCAAAATAATCAATTTGAGTCGACATAAAAAATATTTATATCGAATACTACTTGTATACATTCTAAAGGATTTGTATGCCAGAGTTAATCCATAAATAGTATGAGAAATACTGACAAAACGCATCTTTTAGTACAAAAAATCAAGAATCCGGTCATAAATCGTCTCTGTAGGTCGACATACAGTTTCATCCGGTAAACGACACTAGTTTCAGTCGATTTACCAGACATTTTCTTTGCGAAAATAATTTAGTTTTCCTAGTAAACTACGACAGAATTATGAGTTTTTGTATGAAAATCGATCAATATCGCCAAAATAACCAACTTGAGTCGACATAACAAAAATATTTATGTCGAATATTACTTGCGTACATTCTAAAGCATTTGTATGCCAGAGTAAACTCATAATTTCAATATATTTTATGAGATATACTGTTAAAACGCATCTTTTAGTATGAAAAATCAAGAATCCGATGATAAATCGATTCTGTAGGTCGACATACAGTTTCGTGCGGTGATCGACACTAGTTCCATTCGATTTATCAGACATTTTCCAAGCGGAAATGATTTTGTTTGCAATTTTCACTCCACTGCGATAAAAGTTATTGATTTTTTTCCTGGTTTTCATGGGTTTTTTCCCATTGTGCGTTGTCTTGTTTCTCTGCACCATTCAGGTGCATTTTTCACGAAGCATTCATCGAAGTGCTACTTTCTTCTTTTGATCATCCAAAGTTTGTTTATCCCGACACATTTCAGTTTGCGACACGAAGCCGTCGTGAGATGCGTTGACCTTCTGGTAGAACTTCTGCGATACTTGAAAATCTTTTCCTAGCACTCTGTTTCTTTGAAGCGACGTTGTTTTCTCCCGAAAGGGGTCGGGTCCATCCATACTGCAGCATAACCTCCAACCATATGCTCTTCTCCTCGCCTCCTCGTCGAACCAATCGTTCTTAGGACACCGTTCCATGCACCCAACGGTGCTCTTGGATACGTTGTTGATGGCTTCTCCACTGTAATCCAGAAATCTTCTAGATTTCTGAAGCCTCTGAAGCTCGCACTCTCCGGCAACGCTGCCTTGAAATTCTGTGCGTATGCTGAAGCGACACCGGTTGTGTCAGTCGCCCAACATTGTACCGAGGCGTCCGACGGTATCGTACATTGTTGATCACGGAGAGTTTCGGGTGCAGTTTGAGTATCACCAGATAGCGTCACGATGGCCTCTGATATTTTCGGAGAAGTGCCCTCCATCGATCAGAACGTGGTCGATTTGGGATACCGTCTGCAGTCATGGATGCTGTGTTGGAAGAACGTGTTACGAATGGCCGAGTTCTTGCTGGTGGCAAAATTGTAGTTGTAGCTGTAGGCTCGTCAGTTGGTGGGCGCTTAACCTTACATTCATCGGTCTGAATTCCTCCTCCTGGCCCACCTGAGTTTAAGGTTTTCTATGATGTTCTTGACGTCGTGGCTTGGGGTGGTCGTACTCGCGTTTGAGCTTCGCGTAAAATGCATCTTTGTCTTCATCAGTACTTCCTGGGTGTGGGTAGTGCACCTTGATTATGCAGAAATTGAAGAATTGACCCTTGGTCCTCAATCTGCACAATCTTTCATTGATTGGTCACCATCCGATCACGCTCCTCTCTGCATATGTATCACCCATCACGATAAAAGCTGTTCCTGTCTCGCGTGTGTTACCGTAGCTGTGGTGCCTTGAAAATATGGTTACCTCTAAAAGCTCGAAAAATATTCTATCCAACACATCTCTTGCAGTGCTACGCTGCTGAATCTGCGATCCTTCAGTACCTTGTATTTGTACTTACTCATCGTTAAGTACGTAGGTGCTCTCAATAAAATTGTATCAAAACTGTATCCGGTTCGAATTCTTCTCGTGTTTCCTTTTGTTTGTTTGTTTGTTAATTTTATCGTTTACTCGATCTTCCTTTAGGTTGCTCGTAGTTGCCCACCGGTAACATGGTATCTGGGAAGAGGATAGTGACCTCAACGGAGTCTGTATGTTTTATGCAATACCGAACACCGTACCAGATTCTCCTAGATGTTTCTCTTGAAACTTCTTCATGAGTTTCTCAGGAGTGTTTTTTTTTTCTTTCATGTGTTACTAAGGGACTTCTTCCAAGATTTGTGTTTTTGATCTTTCCCCAGATATTCCCTAACCCTGCTTTGGCATTAGGGTAATTTTTTACCCAAACATTACACTACGTCAGCGAGCTGCTGCCAACATGATGCAAAAGGAAGGTTAAGGAGCTTTTCCAAGTTTTTCAAGGATTGCACTAGGAGTTTATTCTGAGATTCCTGAAAGATTTCTTTCTGGCATTTATACACACAATCCTTTGGGAATCTTCCGGTGACTCCTCCAATAGGTTCTTTTTTGAGTATCCTCCAAAAGTTCCTTCTGGGATTCCTGTATAAGTTTCTCCTAGGATTTCAGAAGTTTTATGATTCATGTAAGAAGTACGCAAAAGGAACTACTCTCTAGAAGGAATCGCAATAGGAAAACGCTAGAGAAATTAAAAAGGCTATTCCAGAAGAAATCCAGCTATTGGATGAATCCGAGAAGAATTCCAGAACAAGCGAATTCACCCTAGACTGCACTGGATTTCCTCGCTCCAGGGAAAAATACGACTCATATGGAAGATGCACACAGCCAATCGCGTTCAGTAATTTTTACCGAAATTTCAAGCGCTGAGCGTTCGGTAATGGGATTTAAACGAAATTCTGTAAAAAATTAACAAATTTCGGTAAAATGTTATCGTTTATCTGTCAGAGTCTAACGAACTTCAGTAAATGTTGCTACCTTTACCGAATTTTTCCTGTAAAAAATACTTACCGGTTGAGATTTCGGTAAAACATTACCGAAGCCGGTGATTTTTTCTATCTGTGCAGTTCTATGCTGGGCATGGTTAGCAATGTACCTAAACTAGATTATCGGTACAAACAAAAGAAAGAACAAAATTGTACACGTTTCTTTAAATTTGTATGGAAGCAACGTCACAAATTTGCTGGCTACATGCCTCAAAACAACGCTCGTCCGCTGAGTAGCGTTTCTCCAGAAGAAAATCTGCCAATCTTCTAGCAATTATTTCAGGAATTTGTTCAGGGAATCTTTCAGAAGTTCCGTCAGGCGATTTTACACAAGTTAATTCAAGGGTTTCTCTAGTAGTTCTTCAGAGATTCCTCCGCGATTTTCTTCTGGGATTCTTTTAGGATTTTTTCAGGGATACATCAAGGATTTTACTTCAGGGATTCCTTTAAGAGCTCCGTCAGGGGTTTCTCCTGGAATTCATTCAGAAATTCCTCCAGAAAATTCTCCGATTGCTTCAGGAATTTCTTCCGTGATTATTCGGGGAGTTTATTCACGGGTTCATTCAGGAGTTCCTTCAATCCTTCAATCATTCTAGAAGTTCTGTTAGAGGTTTTGCCCGGCATTAATTTAAGAATTCATCTAGAAGTTTCTTCAGGGGTTTCTTCAGGAATTTCGCCAGGAATTCATTCTGAGATTTTTCATGTAACTCTTTGAGCCATATCTCTTTGATTTCTTTGTGGAATTTCTACACCCAAACCTTATTTTACGTCCACTATTGGCTTAGCGAAATAAAATTCTACTGCCAGAATTATAATCAAAATAGACATTTTTATATTTTTGTACACTTCTCTTAATCACGGAGATGTTTTGAAAAATATGAAAATATTGAGTTTGCTCTTTGTCTTGGCGGTAAAATTTTTTGTCGCTTAGCCAAGCATGGACGTAAAAAAAGCACGAGGTGTTCCTAGAATTCCTTGAGGGATTTCTAAAGGAATTCTATCACCGATTCCTCCAGGAATTCCTTTAGAGATTTCTCCAGCAGGATTCTTCCAGAGATTTGTCCAGGAATTTGTCTTAAATTCTTTTAGAGAGTTTTGCTGGAATTCCATTGAGGATTCCAAGGATTCCCACGTTCAGGGATTCTCTCCAAAGAATCCTTCAGAGATTTTTGCAGGAATTCTTCTAGGAATTTAGCGAGGCTTCCTCCAGGAATTTTTAAAGAAAGAAATCCCTTCTTCGGAGATTTCTTCTCCAATTCCCAGAGTTTGGAATTTAATCGCGAGCCACTGAATGGTCTATACTCAGCTTGTGCTACACTCAATGAGTAGAACACATCTGAAGCGACGTGCTCAGGAACGCTTCCCGGAATGTGCTATTTATTCTCTTGCCCGGTTCAATACGAGAGCGCAATCAAGAGAGAAGATGCTCTGCGACGCTAATGAAAGTGATGCATTCGGCAAGAATATTTTATTGTCATAACTCTTAATTATTACGGCAATACCACCTGCAACATTGTCAATACAATTAAATTAAAAGGTATGTTACATTTTAAAAGCGAACATGCGTTAAATTCCGATGAAATTAACGTGTATTCACAGTTATTTGAAGCAACGATGAGGGACCATCAGAAAGTGTTACACTTAGCGATTCCCGCTCATCGCTGCAGCTTGCCTATATTAGAGGATCTTCTTTGTATTCATTCGTGAACCATACGACTCGACGAGAGAGCATAGACACACTTGGTAATTTGAACAGAACCAACAAAAGGGAAGAAAAACTGCTGTGGTGTTCACTTATCAGTTCGGCTGCCAAACACAAAACACAGAAACTCTTTCGTGGATTTTTTTTTCAAGATTTTCTTTAGGGACTCCTTCTGGAATTCCTCCTGGAGTTTCGTAAATGATTTTTCAGGGAATTCGTTCAGAAACTCCTCCTAGAACTCTTTGAGAAATTTCACCTGGAGTTTCTTGAGGATTTTTTTGGAGTTCCTTGAGGGACTCCTCCAGGAAATCCTTCAGAGATTTTTCCTGGAATTTTTGAGAGATTTCTCTTGAAGTTGCTAGAGAAATTTTATCTGTTATTGGTGGAGAAATTTTTCAGAAACTATTTCAGGGATCAAAATCTAATCCAGATAATTCTCCAGAAAATTCTTCAGGAATTTTTCTAGGAAACCCTTCTAAGATTTCTCCAGGACTTCCTCCAGGAACTTTGCAGATATTTCTCCAGGAGCTCCTTGAGGGATTTCTTCTAGTATTCTTTGAGTGACTTCTCCTGTAGTTTCTTGCGGGTTTTTTTTTTAGAATTCATCCACGAATGCCCTCAGGGATTTTTCATGGTATTCTTCTCCGGGAAATGCTGAAGAGGATCTCCTTCAGCAAACCCTTCAGAAACGTCGTCCGAGATTCCTATAGGAACTTTTGCAGGAATTGCTCCAGAAATTTCTTCTTGAAATTCATCAGAAATTTCTTCAGGAATGCATTCAGGAGTTCCTACAGAGATTCTTTTAGGAAATCCGTCAGAGGTTTCTCCTGGAGTTGGTTGGTTCTTCTTGACATAGGCGCCAACTTGTGACGTAGTTTGGGGGTGTGATGAGGTCAAAACATAATGGTTGATTGATTTGTCTTTATTAAAGAGACTTTCAGCCCTTGGCTGGTTCGTCTCTAAAACATAATGGAACAAAGTTCAACTATTTTCGCCTAAATGCACTAGTTTTCACGTGATTATGCCTAATTTGGATAAACTGCATCGATTTTGACAGCTTTTCTTTGGTTTTGAGAGGCTTTGCTCCCAACTACGTCACAAGTTGGCGCGTTTGGCTCTTTAATATTACTCAAGGGGATTCCTTCGAAAATTTCTTCAGAGCAATTTCTCTTCGAATTGCTGTAGAGATTTCTCCTGTAATTGCATTAGCGATTTTTTCAGGAACTCCTCCAGTGACTTCTCTAAGAACTCCTTCAGAAATTCCTTAATCTAGCGATTGCCTCTGACATTTATTTTGTAATTCCTCCAGGACTTGCCTATGTGATTCCTCCAGGAGTCGCTTATATGTTTTTTTTTCCTGTTCCTTCAGTGATTCCCCCAGGAGTTTTTTTTTTCAGGGATTCTCCAAGAGGTTTATCCTGGCACATTTTCTTGCAGAAGATCCTTCAGGGATTCCTTCAGCTTCTACGGGATTTACTACGAGATTTACTTCAGGATTTCAGGTAAGCTCAGCATGTCTGTAACTGTAACATTAACCATTGGATCATTTACCATATTGGCAATGCAATATCCGCAGCATACGGAAAGGCCGTTTGAACTAAATTTTCTGCAAAATATCATATCAAAGCTTTCGTGAGGAGCCCACGATGTTGACATTTATTTACCTCTCTATGTGCTCTTTCTGCAATTTGAAGTTCTACTACCAACAAACGGGGAGATAAGGTAGTATTGTACCAACGGTGAAACCAAAAAATGAAACTGATTTGCATACTAAGTGCATTTTTCTTAGTTTCTTCTTGAATAGAAATGACTGAAAACATACACTTTTATAACAGAATCGCGGGTTCAACCAAATCGCGCACAGTCGTATGCTCAGCAAAATTTCTAATTAGTATATCAACAAAAAGTGACGTTTGTTAACTGATTCTCAGCATAACGAGTGCCGAATATCAGCCAGCAATGCACAGTTAAAATTACTAAGACCTCAGCGAAATGGTTGTTTGTTGATGCTCAGCTGTGCGAATCTCGACAATACTTTGAAAAAGTGCTAATATCCTGTTAATCTTAATTGAGTGTGTAGGGTTACAACTCGAGGAGCTCGTATTATTAAAATAAGCTAAAATTATCATCCGTAATTTTTTGAAACCAGTTACTGTCGGAGAAACATAGCTGTTTCATGACACTCTTGGCATCTTGCAGCTGCTGTACATGACTTACACTGAAAGGCCAAATCAAATATAGGAGTACGGATCAAGAAGGCGAAGGCTACTTTTGCGAGTTCAAGAAATGTATGGACAAACAGTCAGATTAGTCAACGCACCAAAATCCAAATTTTCAATTCAGACGTAAAATCTGTGCTGCTGTGCTGCCAGTGAAACCTGGCGTGTTTTAGTGTAGAACACTCAACGACTGTAGGTTTTCATTGATAGATGCCAGCGATATGTTATTCACAAATGTGTGAAGCTCCATCGTCGATGTTATCGAAAGCTGATAGCAACAGAATTTGGGAGCGAAGGTGGAGGTAAGCCGGCCACACTGTACGCTAGAAATCTGACCTGGTCATACCCGAGCAGAAGAAAATAACAAGTGAATAACATATCAAAGCATTTATCTTAAATACTACCATACCATGATATGCCCTTCATTAGGTGGTAATAAGAGGCAAAATAACAAAAACAAATACCAATATTTAGTACAAATAACACCTAGAAATTAACAAGTCTTATTATTTCAATAATGAATGCATACCTAAAATTTCAAGTGCAGTATTTGTTATCCCGAAGTTATTGAATAACAAACTGATAACATGTCTTGTTATTAAATGTTTTATTTGTTCGATGACTTCATGATGTAATAACAAATCTTGTTCTTCGGTTATTTTCACTGCTAAACCAACAAATACCACACTAATACCAAAATTTGCTCAAATACCTGCAACAGTTATTGTGATGTTCTTATAACATTTCGTAGAATAACGCAGCAATAACAATTTTAGGTATTAGATCACATGTTGCTCTTCGCATGGTATTTGTAAGGTATGCCCTCCTGCTTGGGTATTTAGGCCAAGGCGATGGCGGGCAATCGTTCAAGATAGAGACACATAACATAAGTGGAACTCTGGCTCAAAAAGTTGATGCCTTTCCGAGCTCGTATACTGGTATACAGGGCATCGAAATGTCAAATGCATTATAACATTTTTGCCACACTATTTTTCAGCATGTATACCATTTTTCATTGCTGCGAAGTAAAACAAAGACCACATAGATCTAAACTGGCAGCACGTGGAGATCTAAAATAGGACATAAATTGTAATAAAACTTTGTGAACTCAAGTCGAAAATACGTTTTATGGCTTTAAATATAAAGGGAGATCGATATGTGAAACGTGGATGTGTTATTTCGAAGATTTCAATGAATTTATGACAAAATGAATAGGTGGATTTCCAGCAGCTAGTTTTGCGCATATCTCAGATGCCAATCTTCGTTCCTGTATTCTTTGCCAAAACTGGAATACTGGCTGGATCATATGTTTTTTGTTTACCAAAATAAATGACAGTTCGACGCCTTTTATGAAAGATATAAGTTTCGCGTGCTGGAAAAGGATACAACTTTTTCCTTCACACTGACCATGGAATTCCACTTATGTTATGCGATAGAGATCAATTCAACTCGACCATTTGCATAGCAACAATGAGTACTTTGGACTGATAGTAAGTAGCAATGAATGGTACAAATTTCCCAAATGGAGGAGAACGTGTCTCTGGAGCCGACCTTCTGATACCTGAAATAGTAATCAAACAAGAACTTAAGGAAAATATCAATGAGAATATACATGCTAATAATGCTCTAGAATAAAGAATACGCGTGAGGAAACTGTAGTGAACGTGACAGGAAGTGTCGTAAAAGAAGCTCGATTTCAACACAACCTAGGCACGGGTATAAGTTGATCTACGTTTTTAATTGAAGTTCACGTCTATTCCATTTGTTTCATCGGAAATTTTCGTTTCTCACGAGACTCACATCCTCCACCTTTGCATAAGAAGCTGTAAAATTATTGCAATCAGATGTGGCACTTACATCACCTAACCACGAATCGTGTGGAACTGCTCGAAACCCCATTATTCTCGATTACGGCACCTTTGGGAAAACGCATTCGATCACAACGTGTGATAACAACTCCCCGTATCCCCATCTAACCACTTCAATTCATTCTAATTTCTACGCGTGAACACACATTCCCGATCGTTCCCGATTATTGCGCGGCCGGCTGCGGCTTGACACACATTACGCATAGGAAAATGCCGCGCGGCGCACACAATGAATATTCTAGTGGAGGCGGTCAAATTGCACCCTTGGTATCGTAGCGTGGTTTTACGTAACACAAAATCATACATCTGACCTGGCGGCTGCTGGAATGCAGAATAAATGCACGCGTGTGTTGGCTTTTTGCGTGGAAGCGTGGACAAAGCCGGGACGCGCACTTCTAGAACAGTGTCGGCTTTCACGTCACGATGGCTCAGAACTTGTTTCTGCGACAAAAACACAACGACGGGACGAAGGTAATTTATGGGTTCTGCCGGTTCTGCACTCCGTTCGCCTTGAACCCTACGATTCGGACTTGATGGTCATCTTTGTTCATTGAGCCTGGAAGCGGGCAGGTATAACGCGATTTTGTGTTGTTAATTGATATTGATACGAGCAAAACAAATTGAAGCCGCAAATTAATTAACCGCGGCGAGAGGCACCCCTACGTGATGATAAAATGTTCATTGTTTCGGAAGGATGAATTACGTGCCATGCAGAACATTCAAAAGCCTAACACGTGGGATATTGTTTTGTCGATTGTTTAATTTCCATGATATCCAGTTTGAATGCCTGGGTCAATGATCCATGGGAATTTTGTGTATAAGTTGAGGCTTCGAAGGATCTCATTGCTTTCATTGAAAAATCCATTTTCAAATAATTACTACAGTTTGGGAGATATTTAACTCATGTACTGATCTAACCGTACTGACTGAAAACAAATGTCCTGAACACCCATAGTGGCGCAGAGGGCCGAATTGAAAGATTCATCCTGGACGATTGCCAGTCATTGCCTTGACCTGTGGCCAGGTCAAATTTCTGTCGACTTCCTTTATTTCCTTGTAGAGGCTGCACTGCTATGAGTCTCTGCTGCGATGTCCTGCTGGGCTCCAATTTAACACTTGCTTGAAGATTTCGTTCCCGCCCCTGCGTAGAGTGTAGACGACCGACCTCCACGTTCGCTCCCGAATTTCTGTCGCTATCGGCTTTTGATGACATCGACGATGGAGCTCCATGATGGAGATCCAATTGTGATACCATCATGCATGAACTATATACCGCAGGCGTCTATTGATAAGGACCTGCAGTATTTGAGTGTTCTCCGCTGATACACATCAGGTTTCACTGGCGTGCAGCAGCGAAGAATTCACGTTTGAGCTGAAAACTTGGATTTTGATGCGACGGCTAATCTGATTGTTTTCATACATTTCTTAAACTTGCAAAAGCAGCCTTGATCCGTTCATCAATGTCGAACATGGCGCCACCATTGACTGCCATGTGGTTTTCAAAACGTCGGAAGCTTTCTACATTTTTCACTGTTTGTCCAGCTACCATAAAGCAGGAAGGGTTGATTGTGTTTGCATCCAATGATTTGGTTTTGTTGACGTTGGTGGAGAGATGCCTTGTGAAATTTTCAAATCTCTTCGCAAGGCAGGCTAAAATGCTTTAACGAGTCTTCACACTCCATATTGTGGCATTGGTATAAAGTTAATGTTAAAAATAAAAATTTATCTCGTACCGACTTTTCGAACCCTCTAAGCAGAATGCCCTCTTCAAATGAGTGTAATCAGTTTCGTACCTTTTTAATTCCGCCCTATGTTGCTTATCCTTTGACAGATACGCGTATTTCGACTACAACTTGTAATCTTCCTCAGTGTCAGTTATCCACTCAGTGCATAACTGACACTGAAGAAGATTACAAGTGGTAGTCGAAATACGCGTATCTGTCACAGGATAAGCAACATAGGGCGGAATTAAAAAGGTACGAAACTGATTACACTCATTCAAATAAAAATTTATGCTATGATCTCACAGCGCTCTATATTGTCAATCCGGTTGAAATCAAGACAGATATTTAATAAAAAAAAAATGGCATTTTCTTGGTCCAAAAGTGTCGCTACTGTTTCGCAGCTAGTGTGCTGTGTTGTGGACAACAACGGGAAGGATGCGCACTACTTTTGACATGATTCAAAAACGTCGCGAGTTGGGTCGCGTCGCGATTTGATTGTGCGACGTCCGATTTGGTGGCGGCCCGACAATATAAGGTAATGTAGATATTTCACAAGGAATATCTTTTATAATTCTTCCAAGAGTTGTTTGTGGGATTCATCTAGGTTTTTTTTGTACAGTAAAACCTCCATGAGTCGATATTGAAGGGACCATCGACTCAAGGAAATATCAAGTAGTGGAACAAAAATTCTTTGGGAAACTTTTTGGGGGACCATCATAGTAACCCAGAAATTATTTTTCAGTATGGAAAATTTACCTCCATGAGTCGATATCGAGTCAAGGAACATCGACTCATGGAGGTTCGACTGTAATTCCTTCTGGAACCCCTTCAATAGCTTCTTCTGAGGTCCCTTCAATTTTTTCATGATTCCTCTTGGAGCTCTCCAAGGTTTAGTCAATTCACCGGGAAGTCTCCCTAAAATTTCCTAAGAATTAGTCTAAGTGCTCTTCAGGCATTCCTCCAGGGGTATTCGGGAATTGCTTCCGAAGCATCCAGGTAAATTTCTCCAGGAATCTTCGAGAATTTCTCCAGGAGTTTCCCAGAAATCCCTCCATGGCTTCCCCACGAATAGCATGGAAATTCCTTAAGAAGCATCCGAAGAATATCTGCGGCATTTGTGGTAGAATTCCTCCAGGATTACCTAGGGAATTTTTCCATGATTTGAATGGAAATAACTACATAAATAATCTGAAAATTCTCTCCAGGACTTCCATGAAATTTACTTCAAGAAGGTCTCCAGCAACATTACATGGTTTTCTTAGGATTCCCTTCAAATATTTCTCGGATTTTTCCGAAATTCCTCAAAAAGTTCCTCAGATTTATTTCCAGGAGCTCCACAAAAAAATGGGAATTCCTTCAGAAAATCTTCGGGAATTCATCCTGGAGTTCTTTAGAAATTACTCCTATAGTTCCTCGGGAATTCCTCTTCTAGAAGATAATTGAGATATCCGACAGGAGGTTCTTGGAAATCCCTTCATAAGTTCCACGAGAATTCCTCTAGGAGTTCCTCGAAAATTCTTTCAGAAGTTTCTCGGGAATTTCTCCAGGAGAACCTCGGGAATTCCTCCATGAGTTTTACAGAAACTTCTCCAAGTGTATCTAATATTCCTCCAGAAGATCCTAGGATATTTCTCCCGGAGTTCTTCGGTGATTCCTCTGAGAGATCCTCGAGAATTTCTCTACAGAAGGAAATTTCTACAGAAGTCCCCGAGAGTGTATCTTGGAGCTCCAACAAATTCCTATAGGAGTTTCAGGCACACTTCTCCACGAGTCCTCGAGAATATCTCCAGGAATTTCCTGGAAAATTCTCCAGAAGATCCTTGGGAATTCCTCCTGGAGATCTTTGGGAGTGCCTGCAGGAGATCATCAGAAATTTCTCATGAAATTCCTCGGGAACCCCACCAGAAGTTCCTCGGAAATTAAATTTTCCAAAAACCCTTTCAGGAGTTCCTCAGGGATTTCTTCAGGAGTTCCTGGAGGTATCCATAGGAACATCCAGTTGAACTTCTGATGAATTCTTGAAAGATTTCTTAAGAATCCCGTGGAAGTATTCCCGATAAAATTCTAGAGGGACTCTCGAGGATATTCTGAAGAAATTCTCATTGAGCTCCTAGACTAGAGAAATCCCCAAGGATCTTATTTAAGAATTCCCGAGCAAGGTCTGAAGGTCTGCCCGCGAATTTCCTGGAGAGATTCCCGTGGAAATTTCGAGGAACTCGTGAAGAAATTTCCGAGGAACTCCTGAAAGGATTCCCGAGAAACTCCTGGAGAAATATTCGAGGAACTCCTGGAGGAATTTCGAGAATCCCTTAAAGGAATTTCCGGGGAACTCCTTAATGAATTTTCGAGGAACTCCTGGAAGAACTCCGAGGAACACCGGTGGAATTTCCGAGGGACTCCTACAGGTATAGCCGAGAATCTCTTGAAGAGATTTCCGAGGAACTCTTGAAAGAATTTCCGCGGAACTCGTGGGTAAATTCTAGAAGAATACCCGAGGAAATTCCCGAAAAACTTCAGGAGGAATTATCGAGGAGCTTCTGGAGGAATACATGCAGGAATTTCCTTGAAACTCCTGAAGGAATTCCAGAGGATATCATAGAGGAATTCGCAAGGCACTCCTGAATTCTTGGCAAACTTCTGGAGGAATTTCCGAGATACTCCTAAAAGATATCTTGAGGATCTCCTAGAGAAATCCCCGAAGAACTCCTGGAGGAATGCCTGAGAAACTCCAGGAGGAATTCCCGTGAAAAAGCTGGATGAATACCCGAGAAACTCCTGTAGGAGGTCTCGAGAAACTCCTGTAGGAATTCCGGGGAACTTTCTAGGAACTCCTGGAGGAATTCCCGAGGATCTAGTATAGGAATTCCCAAGGAACTCCCGAAAGAATTTCCGATGATCTCCCGAAGAACTCCAGGCGGAATTTACGAGAAACTTCTGGTGGAATTTCTGAGGAACACCTGGAAGAATTCCCGAGAAATTCTTGAATGGTTTTTTAGAGGAATTCCTGATGAAATCTTGAAGGAATTCCAATGGAACTTCTTGAGGAATTCCGAGAAAGTACTGAAGAAATCTTAACAGGATTTCTTGGACAAATCTTTGCAAAAATCAGCGGGAAATTGTGGACGTACCTCTGTTTAAAATTCAAACGAAGTTCTGGTGAGAATTTTCGAATATCGGTAATACTTTTAGCAAGAACTTCTGTTTTTTCG
Source organism: Aedes albopictus (assembly GCF_035046485.1). Lineage (NCBI taxonomy): Eukaryota > Metazoa > Arthropoda > Insecta > Diptera > Culicidae > Aedes > Aedes albopictus. Next base: position 24,438,327 of record NC_085137.1, read on the forward strand.
AACTATTCAAATCGAACGAAAGATATATCCTAAAATTCCCAAGAAATTGTGGTCGTTATATTTGAAACGTATTTAAAAAAAAACTGCTCCAAAATTCCACCAATATGAAGACCAAAAAATTAGGAATCTGTAAGTTTTTATCGTATAAACGCATTTCATCTCAAATTGTTCCAATATTAGAATTATTGGTTTGGATCAACAATATAAATATTACTTTTGAGCTTTCAAAAGTCTTCACATAATTTGAAATGTCTTCAATATGTCTTCACAAAAATAAATGTCTTCACAGAAGTTCAAATGTCTTCAAATTGAAGACATGTCTTCACATCTGGCATCCCTGCGTTGGTGTGACCGACCGCCGTGGAACAACCAGCAAGATAATCGAACTTATTCTGCATATCAGAGCGCCGATGAGCTAAGAGAGTATCGTCATCAGCCAATTCGATTTCATTTAGATGCTTTAAGGTAATAAGCTGCTACAGCAACCCTCGATTTATTTCACACGTAATCGTTCCTACCAGGATCTTGTCGATTAAGATGAAGAGCTGCAAGGGTGATAGTATTCAACTTCTTGAACCCACGCTAGAATCGGAAGGGATCGCACAGGACAGAGTTGTGCAATATTTCTTCTTGGTGTAATCTATGAGTAACTTCCTCTATTATTAACTGAAAGCTTCCTCTGTCAATGAGCATGTTGCATATGTGTATCGTTTGGAAGTCACAAAGGCACTCTATGGAAATCAATAAAGTTTCCTATACGAAAAGTTTCTGGACCGACCGGAAATCGAACCCATCACCCTCTGTATGGCCATGCTGAATATTCTCGCCTTCACAGCTGTGACTATAGGAGCTATAGGGAAAATGCCTCTTACTGCGCTTCAATGAGGCAGATGATTCTTTCAGGAACACACTCTCGCCTGAGGGTCTCCCAAACATTTTTGGGATTGAAATGGTCCCCCAATTAGAATACAAATACTATGTAATCACAATTTCTCCTAAAGAAGGTGCCTGAAGTTCAGATTTGACTCTGCAAACCTCAGCATTTGTTCTCCAGGAGGAGCGACTCACAACAGCGTCTGATTCCCATGTTAGGGGCGGCTGATCGACGTCCGAGTGCCAGGGAAAGACTCTAAAGCTTAACTGTGCACTATGGTCCTCCGGAAAGTAGGGGTTTGGTGTCCGACCCTGCGAGCCAGCCGTTAAAAAAACATTGCAAAAAAAAATCAAAATACGAGTAGGTACCCATACTTGTCGATCTACTGAAGCATGGCGGGTTCGACATCGGAGCGCTGCAGGAAGTATGTTGGACAGGATCCATAGTGCAAACGTGTAGAGGTAATCTTATCATTTTCCAGAGCTTCGGAAATACACGCGAGCTGGGAACAGCTTTCATAGTGATAGGTGATATGCAAAGGCGCGTGATCAGTTGATGGCCGATCGACGAAAGAAGGATCCGATTATTCAACCTCAGCATAATCAACATGCACAGCCCACACTACAGAAGCACAGATGCATTCTATAAACAGGTCGAACGCTAGTACGACCGCTCCCCAAGTCACTACGTAGGAGACCTAAACAGACCGACGATTGGAAAGTTCAGCGCCTACCAGCTGACAAACAAAAACGGCCTACGACTCTTGATTTCGCCGCCTTCAGAAATATGGCCATACGTAGCACCTTTTTCCAACATAGCCTTTCTTTTTGTTGTACTTGGAAATCACCACAGCAGACGGAATCGACTACCTGATGATGGCCAAACTATGCCTAAAACTTTCCGTCATCAAAAATGTATTGTACCGGCGCCCGCCACGGTACAATCTAGAGCGACTAAAGCAACCGGATGTCGCCTCAGCATACGTGCAGACTCTCGAGGCAGCGTTGCCAGACGAGGGCGAGCTCGACGTGATCCCTCTAGAGGACTGCTGGAGTACAGTAAAAAAAGTCATCAACGACGCAACCGAGAGCACCATCGGGTACGTGGAGAGAAGTCAACGGAACGAATGATTCGACGAGAACGATTTTGGAGAAGAACTCAGCGTTGGCGGTAATGCTGCAGCAAGGAACTCGACAGAACGTGTAACGTTACAGACAGAAGCGAAAACACCAGACCCGTCTCTTTTGTGAGAAAAGGCGCCGCCTAGAAAAAGCAAAGTGCGGAGAAATGAAGCTGTGCCGTTCTCAAGAAATACGGTAGTTCTACCTAAGCTCAACGTATCCCGCCTTGGCTTTGTGCGCGAGTCAACGATTGGAGCATCTTGACGGACAAACGTGAGGTGTTCGAAAGGTGGAAGCAGTACTTTTATGAGCACCTGAATGGGGTGGAGAATGTAGGCATGGGAGACCAAAGCAATGGAGGAAACCTCTTCACCAGTGCAGCAGAAGGCAGAAATGAGCCAACTCCCACGCTGCGGGAAGTTAGGAATGCCATTCACCAGCTCAAAACCAACAAAGCAACTGGTAAAAATAGTATCGCAGCTGAACTCTTGAAGATATGCCCAGAAAGATTGGTCACCTGTCTGCATCGGTTGGTGATCAGGATCTGCGAAACCGAACCGCTACCGGAGAAGTCGAAGGATTACCCCAATCTGTCGCATTCACAAAAAAGGCAACCATTTGGAATGTGAGAACTTCTGAGCGATCACTATTTTGAATGCTGCCTACAAAGTGCTGTCCTAGGTCCTCTTCCGTCATCTGTCACCTAAATCGAATGAGTTCGTGGGAAGTTACCAAACCGGCTCCATTGTCGGCCGGTCGACAACGGACCAGATCTTCACCGTACGGCAAATCCTCCAGAAACGCCGTGAATACCAGATCCCAACGCATCATCTGTTCATCGACTTCAAAGCAGCATACAGCAGTATCGACCGCACAGGGCAATGGAAAATCATGGACGAAAACGACTTCCCTGGAAAGCTGACCAGACTACTCAAAGCAATGATGGGCGGACGGTGTGCAAAACTGCGTAAGAGTTTTGGGTACTATCCAGCTCATTCGAATCTCGCCGGGGACTGCGACAAGGTGACGACCTCTCATGCCAACTCTTCAACATACTTGCGTCACCTCTTACTCTCGATATTATTACCTCAAACTTAGAGTTTTTTTCTCTTTTCGTGTGATTTATTCAAAATGTTTTTAACTTTTTTAAAACTCCGCACGCTAATGTCTATAAGCAACTGCTGCTTGTTATTCAAACACACTTATTCTACAAAAGCGTCAGGATCCCCTAATGACAGCGAATCAATCTGGCATTGCGTGAATATCTATCTGAACGAATTTTAAACACTGTGAGCATATAAAAGTGCGAACTAGATTTTATCGCTCAACAAACCAACACAACCCATTGCAATGATGTGTGCTCAATTAGATTTGTGTGGCAAAGCCGGCCGGAATGTATTGTTTGATCGAATTATAAGACGCAGCCCGAAGCCGTAACTGCTGATCATCGATTGGGCTGCTACTCTTGAGTGAAAACTTTCGATTGAATGTAAATTTTTATCGTGAGATATTCTAAGGCGATTAACACTACATTGCAGGGATGTTTTTATATGATTTTTTTTATGCTTATCGTCATAATGGTTGATTAGTTTAACAAAAGCGAATCGTTTCCGACACGTGTCAGATTCCTTTCCTTTGAGATGTGCCCATTTTGTAATAGAAATTCGTACTTCGTTACTAAACAGTTAAGAAAGTAAATTGAAACGCAGCGTTAGCATTCAATTAAAACAAATCAAGATTATTTTAAGATTTTCAAGATTTAACTGTTAATAAGCCATACTGCACAGTTTGTATTGTATGGCATGTTCAAGTAGCAGTTCCGCTTAGGAAGATCATACCGCAAACAATCCAAATTCGTGTGCAAACCCGGTTATATCATTTCATACACGAGCCGGCTGGTCTGCACTGCACACAGAGGTAATCGTTTCGATCAACGGCGTAAACTCGAAAATAAACCATACCTATAAGGGTTAATTCATGTCATCGCAACATGGTAATCTACGTTCTCATGTTACTCCAGCTAGAATGTAATGACTTGTCACTTGGTTCCTGATCAATCAGGTGTGCATCTCGCTCATCTTCTGGCTCATTAGATTCCGACCGCCTAGAATCGAGGCATTTCACAGAAAAGCAGTTGACGCGCAATGTGCACCCGCCGCTAATAATGCTTGGGTGACAGTCAGCAGTGACGATATGTCTCCGCGATTTGCGAATCTTTGTGTTTTGTTCTCAGACAAAACATTGTCCCCCGCCCGCGTCAGAGTTGACAAGTCGGTGCGATTGCGGTTAGCCACAACTACCGAACCGACCGCCTAGGATGGTTGACGCGAGCACGCAACCAGGAAAGGTGAAGATAGCTGCTAGAGCTAGACTGTCGCGGTTGATTGATGCTATAGCATACGTGCTTGCTTACCTGAGCAAGTTTCATGGCTGAGGTGGCTCCTAAATATTTTCGGTGGAACGCTTTGTCGGCCGTTTTCGAGCTGGAGGATGGCTTGAGGAATACTAAGAAATCTGAAATAAGATTCAGCAAAAACATACAGTACACGTCAGTATTGAAAGGATTTTTTTTTTGATTCACTAATAAAGGGTATTACTATTCAACTCCACACTCCCATTATCAGGAACGCGTTGTCGCTATCGGTGGTCTTTCTAAGCATTACAGCTCATTCAGTGTGTCACAAACTATGGATCAGTTTAGGTGTTACCGAATTTTCTTTGAATATCATTTCTGAATAACTTTTATGGGCTCGCTTCTAATTCCATTCTAAATCATGCAATGATTTCATAGTCTAATTTTTAGGCAAACCCGAAGTATTTGAAAATCTTGCTAATTTTTTGATCATTTCTGACCCTCGCACTCGCTTCAGACTTTTATTCATACATTTTTTTTAGGAAATGTGTATGAAGCGTAGACTTTGTCCAGGCAGTCAACCCCAGTCAATTAAAAAACAAATTTTGGCAGCCTTGAGTTAATGATGATCTGAAATAGATAATTGTCAATGTGTATTGGAGCCTTTGAATAAATCATGAACCAGAAACGTTCCAACTGGGACAAAAACCAATTGTCAAGCCACGAACTTTTCCAGGTTTCCTTTTTTCATTTTTTATACCTTCATCTAGAAATTCCCTGGCAAAGGGAAAGGCCAGGACTTTCCCCATTCTGCGGAAGTTTTTCGGGGAATTCGTCAAGAGTTCACTCCAAGGTTTATTAAGGAATTCCTCGAACAGTTATCAAGAATTTCTTAGAAAGTTTATCTGAACATTCTTCATGAAATTTCTTTTCTTTTCTCTACGAACACTTATAAAAATCTTAGGAATTCTACTAAATATTTTCCTAGGAATTTCTTCAGAAGCCAAACTATGATTAATTCAAGGTATTCTTCATGAATTCCTCTAAAAGTTCCTGTACGAAACCGTATTTCTTGATGGGAATTGTTCAGGGATTCCTCAACGAGTTCTTTTAACAATTCCCTCCAAGAATTTCTTCAAAAAATCTTACTTTAGTTCCTCTACACATTTGTCCATGAATTCTTTCAAAACATCTTAGGGGAGGAAGGGGTAACCCCGTCACCTTAAGCATTTGGATTTTTCAAAATAAATGTAAGGCGAAAATTGATATTTTCAGTACGCAGATTATTTGATTCATTAGTTTTTTATAAGACTTGTGCATTGGAATTGTCAAATTATGTTAATTCTGGCGAACAATGCACATAACACAACCATAATAAATATTGATGTTTTTAATTCAGTGCGGGTAAGACCGTCACCCCTATGGGGTAAGTCCGTCATATATATTTTTATATTAATACTTTTGAAGATTTCAATTTTAAAATATTTTCAATACATTCCTGAAGTGCAGTGATGGTTTACCAATCATTCTACAGTCGATACTCTTGTAAAATCACTGGTCGGGGGGCGCAATTGGAATTCGCTTAATAGGAGACTAAGCTTATGGGATTTGTGGCCAATTATCCCGGGTGTGTTAAGAGAGAGCGCAATACTTTCTTCGGCAAAGTTTTAGGGTTTGAAAAGATCTACCATTTAGAACTCAGATTCATATGATTAGTTGGTAACTTGGCCGCCAGAGGTGCCACCAACAGTTTGATGGTAAATTGCACTACAGGAACCATATTAGGTTGTCAAGCAAACGTTACGATGTGCGACAGCTCAAGACCCTGATAATTAGAAATAGTGTCTTCGGAAAAAATATTGGATACGCTAATAACTTACAGACGATGAGTTACAAAGTTCGAAATTCCTCCACTGGGCGGCGCTAGTGGGCATGTAAATTTTCCAAACCTCATATCTCAGAATCCAATGATTTGGTGTCTTCGGCAAAGTTGATCAGTATGACATAGACTTACATAAACCGGGACACGTGGTTCAGAATTCTGCCACTAGGCGGCGCTAGTGAATTTGCAATCGCTGAAAAAATAATCCACAAATTATGCCCTTAGAAGGTCCAGAAAGGAACAGGAAGAGTCCAAGCAGGAACTCCTGGAGAAATCCTAGTAGATTTAGTTGGATAAATCGTAGGAAATACTGAAAGAAGCCTTAGAAAAAAACCCCGCAGGAATTCCAGGAGAAACCCATATGGGGTCGTCCATAAATGACGTAGCATTTTTTGACGATTTTTGACACCCCCTTCCACCCCTCGCAGTCTACTTTCCAATACGTAATACATAGCTAGTAGCATAATTTGAGACTCCAACTCACCCCGCCCCCCATAAAATGCTACGTCATTTATGGGCGACCCCTACAGAAATTTCCCTGGTTGGTCATCAGTTTGTAGTTGCGTGGCATCTAATAGAAATGCCTAGCCAGTTCAACAAACATCCGGTGTTCCGAAGAGCATGACGGTGTTACCCCCGCCGATGAGTGACGGGCTTACCCGAAAAGGCCACTTTTCTTAAATTACACCGTAATTTCTGAATAATTGTTGAAACTGACCATTCAATGAATCTTGGCACTAAAGAATAGTACAGATGAGAATACATGATTGATGAAAGTTATTTTTTGCACTTCTTCTGTATTTCAGAAGCTAAATTCTACCGACGAAATATTACATCCGCCGTTGGTACAATGACGGGTGCGTTTGTTTTGTTTATTTTCTTCGTGTTTGACAGGTCAATTTTGGTATCATTTGTCTCGAAAGAGTAAAATTGGTAAACACAAATGAGGCGTGTGGCCAAAAAGCTATTAAATCACTGTTTTCTGGTAAAATCATTGGGGTGACGGGCTTACCCACCCTGACGGTGTTACCCGCTTTTCCCCTACAAAAATTCCTCCTGTAGATTTCATAAGCTTTTTCTCAGGGTTACCTCTACAATTCCTGTAATAATTAATATTACTTCAGGAATCCCTCTAAAAGTAACTTTTGAAATCCCTCTGGGAATTTATTCAACAATTGCTGCAAGACTTTTTTTCAGAATTTTGTGTAGTATGTAGTATCGTAAGGGGCTTGTGAATGCATTCGTTCAGATTTTTTTTTTAAAGTAAAAAAATCTTAAATTCGTACAGAAATTAGTATGGAACTTATTGACTTGTCTAATAGGAACACCCCGAAAAATTGCTACATCCAGAGGTATTCCTGGAGCAACTTCTTAAGAAATTCCTAAAGAAAATTTTTGAGAGCCTCTTGATGCAGCTCCCGGCGGAGCTTCTCGGACAGGTCCTGGGGAAACACTTTGAAGAATATCTGAAAGAACTGGAAGACTTTCTTCTAGTAATCTATTTAAGAAGATCCATAAAAGAATTCCTTGGAGGAGCTTCTTGAGGTACTCCTGAAGTAGCTCATAAAAAATACAATTAGAATATATGAATGGATAGCTTGTGAGTTGTGATATCCCTTGATCTTTCTCGGGAGTTATCCACGATGAACTATTTCAACCCTTACACATATTGAAGAGCTGCATTGAGAGACACCAAGTAAAATCGCTTAAAACACTTGAATAATTCTTAAAAGAGCTCATTGTAATACAGAAAAAAAAATTATTGAAGAAGTTTGTGTTTGAGTTCTATTAAAACTCTTGAGCAAATTTCTGTAGCAATCTTTGGTCGATTTATAGTACCGGGTGAAGTTGATAGAAATATTTGAAGAAAATCTGAAGGAACTGTTTGGTAAACTCCTAAAAAAATCTAGTGTGAAATCCAGAGGAGCTTGAGCTGCATAATTTCCCAAAGGAATTTCTAGAAGGATTCCGGATGGACAGAACATTAAGGTAGATGGACACACAGGCTCATACCGAGCATGTCTAAATGGACGAGCAGGCCCTATGGCGAGGTAAACTTTCACTTGACACAATTTCTGTCAGATGGTATGTGCACTGCACAGATTCGGCTTCTCCGTATGTCCAGAATGCGTAGACTGCGACGAGACGGCAGATCATGTGCTCTTTGGATGCCCACGCTTCGTGGAGCATAGGTTGAATACCCAACTATCACTCATTCTACAAGCACCTTTACGACGAATGGATTCAGCATGATGCTAAATAACATTTGGATAATTTTCAGGCACAACCTTTGTTCGGGGTTTGTTCACACTAATTTGAAGAAACTATAAAGCATAGTGTTGTGTATCAACTGAACTGTTTGTTGGTCAATCGTTTTACAACTATATAGTAAAGCTGTTATTCAGCTTGAGCAAAAATGAAAAATTAAAAAAAAATTTTTTTTTCAATTTCCACGAGAGTTTATGATTGTAACTTAATGCTGTGAACAAATATTGTTCAGTAAAAATACACGTGTTTTTCATCATGTACTCTGAGTCGAGGTATGATGAAACGAAAGCGCTTATTTGACTTGTGAAAAACACATTTTACAGATACATGTCCTAATTTTTACATGAACTTAACAAGAAGCAGAAAAAAAGTCTTGTTAAACTATGTTGTAAAGGAATTACTGCGAGTCGAATAAAAATTTTATTAAACGCTTGAAAAGTGTTTTAAATTATCATTGTTAATACCAATACGAAAAGTTGAACAATGGCTACATTTTCAATTGAAATAGCATTTGTGCAGTAATGTGTACAGCATAATTTTAGTTCAGCTAGATTAACTATTATAAAGCAACAATTCAGCATGCATGCTTGTTTGCGGCTGGCGATTGTTAGTTGGGTATGCAGTAGGTATGCGGTATAGATATCACTCCTGACAAAATTGTTGAAAGGATGTGCTACGGGGGCAGGCAAGTGGGATTCCGTTACTTCCACGGTCTCCCGAATCGTATTTGAACTACAGCGAAAATGGCGGGCCGACCAACAACAAGTTGAGTTAGTTCCCTTCCCCATCCGGGAGCTTGAATATGAGCAAATATAGAACAAAGTTTATTATCAATTTGGACAGATTTTTGGCTATCCCAAGGAAAAGGAATTACGAGCAAAATCTAGCAAGGATCTCATAAGAAATGTGTAAGCGATTTTTACAGGAACCCGTCAACGATATCTTCAACGACAAAATATTGTGCGTTGCAAGAAAAGCACAATTATGGCGACTACTTTCCAAAGCCTTCGATGATGGGCAAAATTTAATCGCAGTGCAAATGCCACGTGCAGTCGCAGCAGTCATCATATCACGCGGCCATGTGGCGACCTTTTTCAAGAATTATCAAAGAGCACTTTGATGGAAAATTTGAAATCAGATCTGTTTTCTTAGGCGACTGTCACGCGCGTATCGCTGACTGCGGGTAAAAGTAGTCGCGTAAGTAGATTTTATTTTGATTCGTATAATATCTTCGAGAAATTGACAATAGATCTTCTAGAGCTTCACTGAAAATCTGGATAGAAATCCTTCCTAGCTAGAATTCTTCCAATATCGCGTACTTAGGATCTATAATAGATTAGTTCTGAGGAGGGATTTTGCAATGATCTCTTATGCAATTTACCTCAACCCCTTCTCTTCTGATACATCAGCGTTTCCTTTAATTAAAATAAAATCCAAAAAATTTAAATAAATGTTTAAAATCTAATCTATTATCTGCAAATTATTGCTAAAAAAATTGCAAGAATTTACCACCAAGAAAATATCTATTGATGTAGTTTCGAACTACATGTTTTACATGTACTCCGCTCCGATACACTCTGATAGATTTAAATTTATCGAGTCCATATTGTCACTAACCGGCCGTTTCACCTATAATTATGACCAAATTTTGTATTCGAAGAAGTAGTTTAATTCTTTTCACGTCATTATCTTCATAGGATCGCTTTATTTGATTAGCTATTGATTTCTTATTTTGTTTTGTTTAGTTAAACATTTGAAAGAGAGAAACATTCCTTTGAGTGATTAAACTCGATTCACCTGAACTATGGTCGAACATATTGGTTTTGATTCGATACTGATAGCTACATATTTAAAACAAAGTGCTGCACGGTGTGTCTGAAACCGTTATTAACAAAATAAAATACCCATCTAAGCGGTACCCACCATTCGAAAGATATAGTATCCAGGTATCATCTCTGAAATTTTGGAAATGTTTCATCGAGGGAATTGATAGTTTGAGCGATTTGAAATTTTAGGGCGATTTTAAATGAAATTCCCTTTGAACCATTAATATTCAATCGTGGTTGTATCACGATCGTGGCCATCGATCTGTGCCTCTTAAATTTGGAATTCAACATTCGAAACGTATGGTATTCGAGTATTCTTACTGAAAATTTGAGAACAGTTTATCTACGAAATCAAAAGTTATCGTGAATTGAATTTATAATCCAAATCCATAGGATTTTACAGTATTCAAACAGGCAAATAAACGGTTACCATTTACTACATATAACCGAAATCAGTTCAAATTCCCGCTATTGTAGTCGTTCGCAGCATTCAATAGTTGGATGAAATAGGATTTCGATGTATTCGATGTCCCCCATGTTTCGGCAAAATCGCTGGGGATCCTCTTAATAGCTTGCTCTCTAAACACAACAAGAGATTTCTCAGTGTATTCTCAGAACCAGTGTTGCAAAAATTCATCTCATTTATTTGAACACTAACGAACAAATCTTTTCAGTCATTTTTCCTTCTTTTCATGTTCAAAACAATTTCATTCCATCAGAGCACCTTTAAAATAAGAATAGAATCCTTGTTCATTGAAGACATTGTCACTCGAATAAATAGTTGGGCAAGAAACACGAAAAACCCTGCAAAATTCCGCAAGACTAAAAAAAAAACAATGTTGGGTCAATATCGGTTCAATTTTTATCGAATGTTGGGCTGCTGTTGGACCAACATCGAACAAGTATTGGGTCCATGTTGGGTTTGGTGGCCAAAATAAAAATAGGTTAATGATAGGTTGATGTCGGGATTGACGTCATCAATAATGGTAAAAGCTTTAAACCTACAACACCACACATTTTACTTCCTAGCTGGAGGCTGGAGCTGATGTCAATTAAATGATCAGAGGCTATTCAATTGATATTCCGATAGTAAATGGAAAAATGAGTGGTTACCATTCTCAATTTCAGCTTAAAATGTCGGTCGATACTGACACTTAACAGCACTGCTCAGAACTGCTTAACGTGGAACCGCTAAATATGAAACTTTTAGGAAATTGATGCAAACTTTGCAATCAACGTGGTATATACGTGGTCAAAGGACGTCTAGCGGATCTGTAACAATGCTTACCAGAAATTGAGAAGTTTTTGTACCCAAGCAACACACTTGTTATAATAGAGTTACGACAGCGCAAGTTTTGGTTGTATAGAAGTTTATTTTACGTAATTCTAACATAGTGTTGAAATAACGTAAAATAAACTTCTATACAACCAAAACTTGCGCTGTCGTAACTTTTATATAACATGTGTGTTGCTTGGGCAATGTGTAGAAGAGAGTCTGCAATTAAAGCAAATTATTGAGCGATTTTTATTAGCCTCACGGCATGGCGAAGTAGCATTGTCATCATTCTTGCACGCTAAAATATCTAAGTTTGTAAGCGAAACTCCATGTTTCTTGTATAAATGAACCCCTAGTTAATGGTATGGATCAGGAGTTGATATTGACTGCCACTCCTCAACCAGCTTTGCACATAACTTATTGTATAAAGACGCCAAAAAACAAGTTCTGAAAAGGTACAGTTGTGGTACATGATGGCTGTTGTGAGACATCAGCAACGAACGTATGGCTTCACAGAAAAAGCATGTCACAATTTAATGGACGCTTTGATCGTTCTTGATGGACGTCCAAAGCAACACGATCTTTTAAATGTAAGCGTTCAATCAACTATGATGGTTTAATAATAATTATATTTCAGGCATTAAAACTCAACAAAGACATCTACAGCAGCGTGTTCCATAGATAAATTGGATCCAGACTATACGACGTTGAAGGCTAGGTTGGGGACGATATGGGAGACCCTTAATTTGCCAAATTTCTCAAAGTTTCATATTTTGCCATTCCGGTTGATGGTCTGAGATGAAACATACTGGAAAATCTCTGTTCGAAGAGCATGCTACTGAGAGCTTTCTCAGCAATTTTTCAGAAACATGGGAGAGATATCGTTCACTCCAGACACCTCAATCCTATATAAACCAGCTGTTGAATGCTGCGAATGATTACAATAGCGGGCATTTGTACTGATTTTGGTTATTTGTAGTAAATGGTAACCGTTTATTTTCCTGTTTGAATACTGTAAAACCCTATGGATTTGGATTATAAATTCAATTCACGATAACTTTTGATTTCGTAGATAAACTGTTCTCAAATTTTCAGTAAGAATACTAGAATACCATACGTTTCGAATGTTGAATTCCAAATTTATGAGGCACAGATCGATTGCCACGATCGTGATACAGCCACGATTGAATATTAATAGTTCAAAGAGAATTTCATTGAAAATCGCTCTAAAATTTCAAATCGCTCAAACTATCAATTCCCTCGATGAAACATTTCCAAAATTTCAGAGATGATACCTGGATACTATATCTTTCGAATGGTGGGTACCGCTAAGATGGGTATTTTATTTTGTTAATAACGGTTTTAGACACACCGTGGCTGCGTTAGATTGCGATAAACACCGGATGAAGCTATAGCCAGTGTCGACCGTACGAACATACATACTATGGAACACAGCAATGTTTGAGAACCGTGTTGCTGAGTCGAGTAAGGCTGCACATGTAAGCTGCTGCTGCAGCAATAAGTGGGGTTTTGTACCATTTGGGCAGGTGTATCTATTTTGGGCACTTGTCGCTATAACTAAGTCAATTTCAAACCGATTGATTTGGAATTTTGTATAGAGTTAGGCACGTACAGTATCCAATTCTGTACGAAAATCCAAATCAATCGATTTGAAATTGACTTAGTTACAGCGGCAAGTGCCCAAAATAGGTAACCTGCCCAAATGGTACAAGACCCTAAGTCCGACACAAAAGAGCGGTATAATAATTGGTTGTCGACAGCTAGCAACATAAACGCTACCGACAAAATTTGAACTGAGAAAGGTCGAGTTCATCTTTTACTAGACATTCTAGAAGAAAATTATGAGGGATTTTCCAGAGGAGCTACTGGTAGAACTGTTGGAGAAATTTCAGGTGCGCTTGTTGAAAATAAAAAAAAAATGGGAAGAACCATTGGCATATTTTGTTGGAATTTTCAGAAAAAATAACATATTTGTTGCCTACCCTATTCTGCGGCACACATCTATCCGTCCAGCAATACCCCTCGTAGAAGGACCGACAATGCCAGCGATTGACAATGCCATCGCCGGTCCGAATTGTCATAGAGACGAACGATAGGTAACAGCAGCAAAACAAAAACCTTGAAAACGAAAAACGTGGTATTCGATAGCAACGTAAATGCAGTGTAAATGAATTCCTAAAATTTCTATGAGTATTTCTAAATCTAAAATAAGTTTTTCCTTAAACCTAAATCTATATACAAAAATCCTAGTGAGTATAGAAGAGATAAAATTAAAATATGGTACTAAATTTCCTACTTGAGCCCCCAGATCCTAGACGCAGTAAAATCAAATCGAGTGCGGTGCATAACGTATGTTAGGTCACACAGACAAACCGGTAAGCAACTATAGGCATGAGCCAGATCAAAATAATTTAACGCATTTGGTTACAGCTTTAATCAGATACTGACATTCGCTCAACGGTAGATAATTATATTAAACGGGGAACTAAACGTGAGTACCTATCCATAATAATGTCATGCAAACTTACATCTATAGTACGATATACACAATCCTTAATGATCGCACAGAGTTATATATATCCATGCAACATAAATGTTATACACATATACATCCATAATCATGCAATATTGAATTCTTAACTAAACTTATATCTAGCGTGCGATATGTAACTCAAACAGATTTATATCTTATACTAGATTTATGATCATTAATGTATGAATTCACAGGAAAATTATAAATCTCCATATTCCTCATCACGAATCGGATCGAGTTTTATAATTGCGGAAGAAATCCCCCTTCCAAAGTGTTGCAAATCGCAACAATATTGATTAGGGCCCATATAGCCGAGGCGGTAAACGCACGGGTATTCAGCATGACCATGCTGAGGGTGACGGGTTCGATTCCCGGTCGGTCCAGGATCTTTTCGTAAAGGAAATTTCCTTGAGTTCCTTGGGCATAGAGTATCTTCGTGCCTGCCACACGATATACGCATGCAAAATGGTCATTGGCAGAGGAAGCTCTCAGTTGATAACTGTGGAAGTGCTCATGGAACACTAAGCTGAGAAGCAGGCTTTGTCCCAGTGAGGACGTTTCGCCAAGAAGAGGAGAGGATACCAAGATGAGTTACATAAAATATAAATTATGTTACTGAATTGCATAAAAATATCAACTGTTATGTAACTTTTAACGACTTGTTCATTTTACCCCCACCGATTTTTTTCACTCTACTTTGGTGCACGTTTTGGTGAAGAAAATAATCAAAGAAAACAATATTTTATAAATGCAATCCCTTACAAGATATCTAGAGTATATCATTACCTTCCATGTTACTCGGAAAAGCAGATGGATTTTGCCGCATTTCCCTGGGAACGACCAAAATGCTTAGGTTGTCCACTTTACCCCCACAACCCCTAATATTCTTGACTATAAAGCAGAATTGTAATGCACCTCTGCATGATGCAATAGGTGGTGGATAATATCGGAAAAACATTCTGAAGTATTTCATAGTACTGATTTTAAGGAATCTCCAATAGTTATTTATGCAACAAGTTGTAAAATAATTGAGGGGCCTTAACCTTCACGTACTCGAACAACGACAACTCATTTTTAAAATTCTGACATTTCGTCAATTTTCATGCGATTTTTTCTTGAAATCGCCCTCAATCCATCATAAATTGGTGCAAGTTTATTACACTGAAGTGGCCATGTATTATCTGGAAGCATTCCGGGGATATTCCGGATTGTTCCAAATGGCTAAAAGTGATTATTTCGTGTGCTATTGTGTTTGAACCATCGATTTTCAGCGAAATTTTCATTGCAGACAGTGCAACACAACTGGGATAACCAGATTTAAATAAGTTGACGCAACCGGATCACCGTGACTGGTTCCGCGGGGCCTCAATGGGGACACTTTTGGTTTTCAACATAAACATGCCGTGTGACATATCAATCTTCATGATTTCGAATGACTAAGTCAGAAACGATAGACTTAAGTCTATACTAATATGGCCACCCCGGAACATCTACCACAGGTTCCACGGGGGCGTCATCGGGGACATTTTTGGTTTGTAACGACGTATCAATCTTCATGATTTGAGAGTGGGGCAGGAATGATAAACTGAAGTATGTAAATATAAACTGATATGGCCGCTCCGGAACACCTGGAACAGGTTCCGCGGGGGCCTCTCAAACACAATAGCACACAAAATAATCACTTTTAGTCATTTGGCATCTCCCCCACCTCCTGACCTAGTACATTCCGGAATATCTCCGGAATGGTTCCGGATATTACATGGCCACTTCAGTGTTATATTAAAATATTCCCCAGAATGTATGCCACAAAAGTTCAGCTTATCAGCTTATTCAGCAGTGGCTTAATTTCCCTAACAGCGGAGAGGAAAGAATGCCACACATTCCCTGGGGATCACATTGAGAACTGTTGAAGCAACAGCCTGGTGACTCAAAGGCGCGAAAAGTTCCAACGGATTCTCCCCTGAGCAGAACTCTCCACGTGCTTACCGGTGTACGAACGAGCTCGCGCGCGCGCGTTCTTAAAGCTCATCTAATTTGCGGCGGGGGATGTTTCATTGTGTGCAATCTGTTGTATCGAAAAAATGAAAACACACCTTCTAGACGGCGGCAGCGCCAGTGCATACCGGGCCGGTCCCGCCCGTGCTAGACCCGGGCTAGAACAGAGGACGAGGCTCGCCACCACAACCAACCAACCCTCGTCGGAAGAACAACGAAAAATGGCCTAGGAGGCACTATAAATAGTTCAACTCCGGGTGCAAGTGGGTTCAGTCAGCAACGGAACGCTGCATATAGCAAACAGGAATCGGTGGACGGACAGGGCTCGGAAGGGTGGCCGGTGACCTCCTGAAAAGGTGTATCATCAGCACGAAAAAACGAAAGTTTTCGCAGATCGCAGTAGGCTTGTGGTGACAGAGAGCGACCTAGGAGAGAGCTCTGGTTACTTGGATCGAGACGACTTGGAAGAAAGTGATAGTGTGAAAACAAAGAAGGGTTGCCTTCAAGTGAAAAGAATTTACAAGGTTAACAGCTTCCGGAAGTGACCTAACAGTGAGCCGACGCCGACATGAGTCAGTTGCTAGTGATAAGTGTGATAGCGTTAGCGGTTATAATTAATGCAGTAAGCGGTGCGCTGCGTAAGTGATTATTTCCGTTAAGCGGGGTGGTGCAACATCGGAATTTAATCGTGGCCTTTGCGAGAACACAGTTGATTTGCATGAGAAATATAGGTTCATTTGATTTGTTGTGCAATTGTTTTAAATTGTAGTTAAAAATGTGAACTACTCTTTTAATCGATGATCACCAGTTTAGTGAATTGATTTCTCAATCATGGAAGTTCCACGATCATTGTTCAGCCAAAAATTGGGGTGCATTTCTTTTGAAATATTACATATCTTTTGCCCATGGTGATACTGAAGTAAATGAGGGATAGGTGGGACATAATGAGCACCCTATATTTTCACTGTAATTGTCAAAATATTTAATTTAGATTATTCAATTTTCGCTTCGTTATCCTTGATCCTTGAAGTTACTGACGTATTTCACAATACACAAGCAATTCGTTTACTGTTTGAAATTGAACAAAATGCTTGAGTTGGCCATATACTGGCAAGATACTTAAGGGGCTGTCCATTTATTACGTAAGTGAATTTTCACGATTTTTTTTATTTGTATGAGATCCCAAATATTTTTGTGTGGCGCATATCAAACCACCTGAATATCAATTGGCATTTTTCGAAGGTAGTCCGTGACATTTACCTTAAATATTCGAAAATAAACGGTTTTACGTGACGTTCTTGTAGAAGTTGTCTAGCCGCACATTTTTTTTCTTTTTGTGGGGCTGAAAGTCTCTATAATAAAGATAAATCAATCAAATCAAGCAACACATTTTTCATACTTACTTACTTACCGATCAGGCTAAGGCCGGAGTGGCCTCTGCTGTACATAGTAGCCGTCTCCATTGCACTCGGTCTATGGCTGTTTGTCTTCAGTTCCGCACTTTGTGTAGGGTCCGCAGATCGTCCTCCACTTGGTCAACCCACCTAGCTCGCTGCGCTCCACGTCTTCTTGTACCGGTAGGATGACTCTCGAGAATCATTTTAGTCGGGTTACTATCCGACATCCTGATGACGTGACCCACCCACCGTAGCCTCCCGATTTTCGCGGTATGGACGATGGTTGGTTCTCTTATCAGCTGATGCAGCTCGTGGTTCATTCGCCTTCTCCAAGTCCCGTCTTCCATCTGCACTCCGCCGTATACGGTACGCAGCCCTTCCGTTCGAAAACTCCGTTGGTCCTCTGCACGTAGGGTCCATGTTTCGTGCCCATAGAGGACGACCGGTCTAATCAGCGTTTTGTAGATAGTTCACTTTGTGTTACGGCGAACTTTATTCGATCGTAGAGTTGGCGGAGTCCACGATTTCCTGCCACAATGCGCCTCTGAATTTCTCTGCTGGTGTCGTTGTCGGCGGTCACCAGTGAGCCCAAGTACACGAATTCTTCAACCGCCTCGATTTCATCACCGTCGATATAAATTCGGGGTGGCGGGCGCGGTGATTCCTCCCTGGAGCCCTTTGCCATCATGTACTTTGTCTTCGACACATTAATGACTAATCCGATTCGCCTGGCTTCACTCTTTAGTCGGATGTACGTTCCCGCCATCGCACAGTGGTTCCAGCCCCTTATGAAGGCGGCCATAAATATGATTTTATCAAGTTTTATGATGAAACCGCTAAATTTGATGCATATTTGCATTCCAAACGCTTTTTTGTATTGTCTATTATAAATGGGCTCAATCGAGTTTTTGGCCTTACGGAGCCGAAATTCATTATTTTGCTGTTTTGGTTACCAATTGATGTGGATGTACTAATATTAGTTTAAGCGGTCCACGGTAGTCAAAACTGCTCAAGAATAGTGAAAAATACATAACGTAATGGATGAAAAGGGTGAAAGTTGAAAAAAGTGTTCTGTACAATGTAATGCGGGAAGTATTTGTAGATTTTTGAGTAAATTGAAAGTACGACACTTAAGTGGCTACCACCAATCTGGTCGCAAACGGTCGCAGCTAAATTCGCCAGTAAATCATTGTTTAAGATTATAGGGAAGTTTTATAGAAGACCGTCCGAAGGGGTCGGAAGGGGAAACATTTTTTTCGGCTTGTTGAAAATTTTCATTTTTTTTATACTTTGTGGAAAAAGCATCTATTTCAGTCACACTTATTCAAATAAAATTATAAAGAATGGCTTCTGAATTGGTGATAAACATGGATTTCAACTAAAGACTGCCCCAGAAAGTATGGACGCACCTACTCTTCAGTTGACTGGGCCTGATCGATGTTTCTTGTGTCGGGCTTCATTTTGGCTGTTTCTGCTTACTATAGGATCTAAAATTCAAATGTTCTTTGCCATGATGAACATTGGAATTCGAAATGGTAACTTTTTTGGTCATACCCCGCGCTATGTAAGTTAGAAGATTTTTTCTTGTGCTCAAATACCTTCATTATTTGTTTTCCCAAACGAGGGTTAGCAGGATCTCTATTTTTTAACCAATTTTTGCATATGCTTAAACGTGTTACCCCCACTGTGTTTGCTGATTGCTGCTTCCACGGTATTCTCACTTACTCCCACTATATTTTGCTCATTTTCTTAGTGATCTTTCAAGCTCTGTTCATCGTTTGTGCACATTTTTGAGATGAGAGTTTTTAATAGAGTGATAAATGCATAGGACTGAAATTAGTAAAATTCAAATAAAATATCTACTCAAGAACATCTACTTTCATGAGCTCTGCGGAAAAGTTTCAGCATACATTTGATAAAAGTAATGATTGTCCCTAGTTATTAAAGCATTCAGCTTGATGTTTCCGTAATGATATCACAGTTTCATTGAAGTCAAATTTTTGGATTAATGACCTATGGCGGAACCATTGTGCATCGTCTCAAATTTACGAGCAATAATATCAATATCATCAGCGAAATCAAGCAGCTGAACGGACTTCGTGAAAATCGTTCCACTCGTGTTTATCCCCGCTCTCCTAATTACACCCTCTAAAGCAATGTTGTACAGCAAGCACGAAAGACCATCACCTTGCCGTAACCCTCTGCGAGATTCGAAGGGACTCGAGAGTGTCCCTGATACTCGAACTACGCACATCACTCGATCCATCGTCGCCTTGATCAATCGTATCAGTTTGTCCGGGAATCCGTATTCGTGCATAATCTGCCATAGCTTTTTTCGTTCGATTGTATCATACGCCGATTTGAAATCGATAAACAAGTGATGTGTGGGAACGTTGTATTCGCAGCATTTCTGCAACACCTGGCGGGTGGCGAACATCTGGTTCGTTGTAGCGCGTTCACCCATGAATCCAGCCTGGTATTGCCCCACGAACTCTCTTGCAATCGCTGATAGACGGCGGCATAAAATTTGAGAGAGTATCTTGTAGGCAGCGCTCAGTAGTGTGATCGCACGGTCATAGGCGCCAACTTAGGGGGGGCAAGCATGGTTTTGCCCCCCCAATATTTGGCAATTTTTCGATTTTCCCATACAAAAAATCAGAAAAACCAGGCTTTGCCCCCCCAATAATTTGACCAAGTTGGCGCGTCTGCGCACGGTAGTTCCCGCAATCCAACTTGTCGCCCTTTTTGTAGATGAGACACACGATACCTTCCATCCATTCCTCCGCCCTCCGGTAATACTTCCTCCTCCCAAATCTTGGTAATGACCCAGTGTAGTGCTCTCACCAGTGCTTCTTCACCGTATTTTAGAAGCTCGCTTGGTAGTTGATCTGCTCCAGCGGCTTTGTTGTTTTTCAACCGGCCAACCTCCTCCTCAATCTCTTGAAGGTTAGGGGCCGGAAGTCTTTCGTCCTGTGCACATACTCCTAGATCTGTTACCACGCTACCTTCGGTACTTGCATCGTCGCCATTGAGGTGCTCATCGTAATGCTGCCGCCAGCTCACGCTCGCTCGTGAGAATATTCCCGTGATTATCTCGGCACATGTCGACTTGTGGCACAAAGCCTCTGCGCGAGCGGTTCAGCTTCTCGTAGAAGTTTCGTGTGTCCTTAGCTAGGTACAGCTCCATCGCTTCGCGATCTAGTTCTTCCAGCTGGCGCTTCTTCATCCAGAAGACTGAGTTCTGCCTGTTCCGCGCCTGTTTGTAACGTGCCTCATTCGCTCTCGTACGGTATTGCAGCATTCTCGCCCATGCTGCATTCTTCTCGTTTTTCAACTGTTCACATTCGCCGTCGTACCAGTCGTTTCTGTGATTCAGAGTCGCGAAGCCTAGTGCTGTAGCCGAGGTACTACCTATGGCGGATCGGATGTCCCTCCAGCCATCTTCAAGTGTAGCTGCGCCAAGCTGCTCTTCCGTTGGTAGGGCCACTGCTAACTGCTGCGCGTAGTCTTGAGCCACTTCTACGTTACGAAGTTGCTCGATGTTGAGCCGCGGCGTTCGGCTTCGACGCGTGGTGATACCTAACTGTCGAAAGTTTTGAGCGCATGCATACAGCGACTAAGTAGTGATCCGAATTTATATTCGCACTGCGGTATGTGCGGACGTTGGTTATATCCGAGAAGAATTTACTGTCGATTAGAACGTGGTCGATTTGGTTTTCTGTTTGGTGGTCGGGTGATCTCCAGGTGGCTTTGTGGATATCTTTGCGGGGGAAGAAGGTGCTTCGGACTACCATACCACGGGAGGCTGCAAAGTTTACGCATCGCTGGCCGTTATCATTCGATACGGCGTGCAGGCTGTTTCGCCCGATTACCGGTCTGTACCAACAATCAATATGGTGCTGGCGATTTTTTTTGTGACGTCAGTCATTCCCCCAGTAAATGCGCCCAATACTGTTATTCTTGACGCGGCGCTTCTAATGTCAGTTTGCCTCGCAAATTTTCATCAAAGCAAACCACCCGTCTACCATGACATGAACCAAAAATTTGAAATGTCAAATCGATCACGTACAAAAAGCTCGGGATCGGGACAAGCTAGCCATTTTTTGTCTTTAACCTGTCCAAACAAATTCATTTCCTGCTCAGTCCCTTCATACAGACGGACCACCAGCAGAAACTTGCGGAACAACGCGTGTGGATCACCTTCTACGAGAACTCGATTCGCATACACACTTCTTAGCTGCAGTGAGCTGTCCACCCAGTCAAAGTCCGACCGCACAAACCTGACCTTTGAGCTTGCCCCTGAGATTCTGAGCTTGCGATAGCTGCGGGTGAACGAGATGCCCAAAAATTTCAGGATACGTTCCGCCGGTGAGACAGATTCCCAGTGGCGAAAAGTTAGCAACACGCTCATTTTAACTTTGACCAGCAGGCAGGAATGGGTGAGGCATTGCTGATTCCCAAACTTCTGTAAACTAATGAGAAAGATCTAAATATTATGTTTCCAGTTCAAAACCGAATTAGGGATCGGTGAGTTTGGGCAATAGAAATAGTTGTCTAAATAGTTGTAGTTGGCTAGTTATTCTAATGTTTGGACTGGTACTCGGCCAACGAGAACCAGCGGGCATGAGTGGCTGTTCCAGGGGGAATGGCATTTCATTTTCTAACCAAAAAAATCCGCTTATATCCGTCCATTACCGTCGCAAGCCGTGGACCCTATGTTACAATCAGCGAAGTAAATTATCGGAGTACATCCAAAATTTAAAAATATATCATAAATCGTCTACCTATGTCTATGAATTCCATAAGGAGAAGACATCTTATCAAAATGATCCGTGCAAAAAGATTGTACAACTATGCAGACTGGAATCGAACCATAAACGTCGAGATCACTGAGCTCTTGTTAAACCCACACGGTTATCAACGCTTGAAGATATGGCGTTGCTAAATATGTATAAAAATCAATCTGTCAGTTGACACTGCGTCATTGGGCAATCTTTCTCGTTGCCATGGTCACTAAATTGGCGAACTCAGTCTTGCTTTGATGAAAACGGGCGGAGCCAACTGACATTGAAAGCATCGCTTTAAGAAAGCCAGTATTGGGCGATTTTACTGGGGGAAACATGGGGGAAAAACTGGCGTCAGAAATCGAACTGGATTTGTTCCTGACATTTATGTCTTAGTATTAAGTCTATGTCTGCACATTCCTCCCTTCCTACCTGCGCGTTCATGTCGCCGACAACGATTTTCACGTCACGCGGCGAGCAACCATTGTATGTTTGCTCAAGCTGCGCGTAGAACGCTTCTTTCTCGTCATCAGGTCTCCCTTCGTGTGGGCAGTGGACGTTGATGATGCTGTAGTTGAAGAAACGGCCTTTAATTCTTAACATGCTCATCCTTGCGTTGATCGGCTGCCACCCGATCACACGTTGTCGCATCTTGCCCAACACTATAAATCCTGTTCTCAGTTCATTGGTGGTGCCACAGCTTTGGTAGAAGGTAGCCGCTCGATGCCCGCTTTTCCACACTTTCTGTCCAGTCCAACAAAGTTCCTGCAACGCCACGATGTCGAAGTTGCGGGGATGTAGTTCGTCGTAGATTATCCTCTCACATCCTGCGAAACCAAGTGCCTTGCAATTCCATGTTCTAAGTTTCCAATCGTAGTCCTTATTTGCCGATTGTATCGAGTCGTATTTTCTCCTATGTTATTCGCAATGGGGATTTTTACGGGTCGTTTATTGGGCCTACGCCAACACTCCTGTCTCGCCGGAGGGCCGTCGTGCCAGTTCTGTTTAATGTCCCAACCAACACTAGGATGACCACGCTGATGGGGCTACCACCTTGGATCTAGCTGGGCGTTTCTTACTTAGCCGCTGGATGCCAGAACAGACGCTGTTTGAGCCGCACCTCCTTGGTGAACAGACGCTCGGATCCTACCTCCTCAATCTAGCTGAAGCCAGAAGGACAACAGTGCCCAGGTTGCACTACCAGCTAAGCACATAACTCTCAGATGGTGATCTTTGTTATCGGTGATAAAGCTTAGGTCTAAACATTAATGGAACGAATTGCCCTCGGCTGTTTTCTGCACCGGTGTTTCAGCATGATCAATATGGAGTGAAAACTGTAGGCACCCACAGTGGTACTTCAAATTTTTGACAACTTCTGTGGCCAAAACCGCTGGATGAAAACATTTCAAATTTTGACCACAACATTTCCTATATTTGTTGACGCTGCAGTGAAATTTTTATGAAGCTACTTGAATTTTTCACTGAAATACGGCTTTTTGAAAAAAAAAATAGTATGTCCAAAAATGGATTTTCCGTATAAGTTGTTATAACTCAAAATATATAATTTCTATCAATTTAAAATTTTGACCATACATTATCAATATATTGATGATGAAGTAGTTAAATTTTCAACCCAATGGCGATAATGTCTATGTCGTCCGCAAAGCACACAAATTGACCGGATTTTGTGAAAATCGTTCCCCGGCTGTTGAGCCCGGCTCGTCCCATCACACCTTCAAGAGCGATGTCGAAGAGTAGGCATGAGAGCTCGTCACCTTGTCGCAGTCCCCGGCGAGATTCGAATGAACTGGATAGTTCACCCGAAACCCTTACGCAATTTTGCACACCGTCCATCGTAGCTTTAATCAGTCTATTTAGTCAGCTTACCAGGAAAGCCGTTTTCGTCCATGATTCTCCATAGCTCTGCGCGGTCGATACTGTCGTATGCCGCCTTGAAGTCCATGAACAGGTGATGCGTTTTGACCTGGTATACACGGCATTTCTGGAGGATTTGCCGTACGGTGAAGATCTGGTCCGTTGTCGAACGGTCGTCGATGAAACCGGCTTGATAACTTCCCACGAACTTACTTGTTTTAGGTGACAGACAACGGAAGATGATCTGGGATAGTACTTTGTAGGCAGCATTCAAAATAGTGATCGCCCTGAAGTTGTCACATTCCAAATGGTTGCCTTTCTTGTAAATGGGGCAGATTACCCCTTCCTTCCACTCCTCCGGTAGCTGTTCGGTTGCCCAGATCCTGGCTATCAACCGGTGCAGACAGGTGGCCAACTTTTTTGGGCCCATCTTGATGAGTTCAGCTGCGATACCATCCTTACCAGCTGCTTTGTTGGTTTTGAGCTGGTGAATGGCATCCTTAACTTCCCTCAACGTGGGAGTTGGTTCATTTCCGTCCTCCGCTGCACTGGTGTCGTCGCTTCCTCCGTTGCCGTGGTCTCCCGTGCTCACATTCTCCACGCCATTCAGGTGCTGATCGAAGTGCTGCTTCCACCTTTCGATCATTAACCGAAGCCAACGTTTCCTCTTTATTTTTTGATTCACAAATTAAAACAAGAATTGACCCAGGTGAGCTTGAAGGTCAATTAAATCTGCTAAATGTGTTTCAAAAACAAAACAAAAAAACAAGCTGAACTTCTAATTTATTTGAAATGAAGCAGACGTAAAAACAAAATTCTGATATGTACCACCATTACTAATGACCTTTATCAATGATAAACTGGCCTACATTTACGTCACACTTCGCCGGGAATATTGCGTAATAGGAATCGATCGAAAACAACTCCGGGAATTCGGCATTCTAAATTGATCCATAAATTAGCACCACGGCGCCTTATGCCAAGATAACGCCTTCAGCCGTTTTAATCCGCCGCCCATCAAGTTCACGGTCATTTTTGTTTTTGTCTTGGTTTTCGCATCGCCGCACCAGCCACAACAGAAAAACAAATCCACACTTCCATTAATTATCATCTTTGATCTTCGTCATACCTATTAACTTCTCTGCTTCGTTTCCATTTCCTCCACCGAACAGCTAGCACGATAAAAGTATGTTCCCGAAACGATCCCAAGATCGACCAGTGCATCATGGATGCGTTGGACCACATCCGACCGAACCTGGCCACGGGTGATTTTGGCAAGGGGTTCGACATTCCCAAGGTTGAGCCGTTGTTCATCGAGCAGATCAAAATGCAACGGGGACCGGACTTCCAGGCCGTGTTCAGCAAACTGGACGTGTACGGGTGCAGCAAGTTCAAGTTCGAGCGGTTACAGTAAGTGGGCGATCTTTGGATTGTCAACTTCGAATTGATTATGTATAACACTTATCCCATTTCTATGTTGTAGATCCAAACCGATGAACCTATCGTTCGACCTCGCTGTGACTATTCCTAAGCTAAATTTCACCGGAAAATACTCACTCAAGATGAAAATGTTGCTACTAAATCTGCAAGGAAAGGGTGATTTGAAGGGATCGCTGAGTAAGTACCACCGGAAGTACATTGTTAATTGATCGTGAAACAGATGTAGTTGGCATGTTGGCGCGGTTTTCGCTGGAGAGCAGTGATTTCAATGAATGGAAGCTACGAACCTGATCGCTATACATACAATATTGCTGTCTGATACTCTGCACATGGGTAGTATACTAGTAGGCGATTTAGATTGAGGAAAGCTTGAGCGAATGCTGTCGGTTCGCGCTGATGTTTCAAGCACGCAGCTTCCACAGGGTGTAACAGATTAACTGTACCAAGTCTGATGTTTGGCAGGCTATTAACAATTAACTTGTTAATTACAAATTAACATTGTTTGAACGTCTGAGATATGGGAAGTAAGGTGAATCAAAAAATCGTGTTTGCTCCCCATCACTTATTCGATTCATATTCAGATTATATGCCTTCTACCAAAATTTTAGCTGACAGAAAGTTGAGACTGTTCTCTGCCGTTCTACGCATAGTCGTCTCTCATTAAAAGAAACTTGAAACTTAAAAAAATGCGATCAAAGTTTCAAAACGTGCTTAAGCTCTTTGGACAAAGTGGTGCAACAAATTGAATTTGAGTTTTCATAGTATTATGAGAAATCATATTTATTTACATGCATGTTTACAGTATATAAGGTATGCGCACTGCAAAATCTAACCACCGTATTTTGGATGGCCATTTTACAATTTTCAACGAATCGTAGCAACCTATGAAGCAAATAGAAGCTTATTGTGTAAGAAACAAAACAATTTTACTTTGGGTGATATTTTTACACTGTGTTTGAATTAGGGTCAAAGGACCAACAAGTCCTCTAAAAGTTTTTGCACAATCGTGCTGAAAATCTGACAACGTACGATCAAACGAACGTCCTAGCAGACTGTAGTTATTGAAAGGTACATGTATTTAGTTCTATACATCATTATAATGTGAAAAGATTGCTGATTAATTTAAGACCAAGACATAATCGAACCCAAGTAACCAGTAAGCATTTAAAATAGCATTCCTTCAGCATTATAGTAGCCTTTACGACAAGGCGTTTAATGCTAATTAGCCGTATATGCGCCTATAGTGCTACCTCACAGCAGGTTTTGGCAAAATAACGGGCTGTCTTAGTGCTATCCCTTCAGGAACGTCGTGACGAAATGTCAAAGAAGCGTAACGCCTCGTCGAGCAAAAAAAAAAAACAAAAATAGATTGACGTCTGCTTCTCGTTCTCTCAGCCTGCTTCCCCGCTTCATCGTCCTTTCATATTCCAGCCGGTGCTAGGTGGTCTTTTTTTGCTGATTTCTGTAGTGATGTAGGTTTGAACTTACGATCCGGAGATTGATTAATCATATCTGCTTCGGATTCTGTTGCTCCTGATCCACGATGCTAAAGCTGCCCCGGTGGCGAGCGTTGATTTAATCGCCAATATAAAGAATGATTCGATAACAGCTTCAGATTCAACATCCAAAACTTGTTTTCATTGTGATATTTCATTGTGGTAGAGCATTACGATCCCTTCTTTTAAATATCTGTGGAATATGATTGTTTCTTCCCTCTTTCAAACAATCCTATGATCCACCAAAGCATCCACCTATTCGGCACATATTTTCCGACGAAATGATAAATAATTGGAGATTTTTTGATGGACAAGTTCCCAATCCAGTCCAGCTGCAGTAATGTTTTATTTGGTGCTTTTGGATGAGTAGGGGAAAATGAAGAAACAAATAAGATGCACAAATTTGTAAACAGAAGCATTGGCTCTGTAAGAGAGAGACAAAATGTGTTGCCAAATGCGTAACATATCTCCCAACCTTTTTGCTCCTAGCATTTAAAGAGCAGTTGAAAAGCATTCTGTATGCTCCCAAGTGAAACCACTTCAAGCAGTTGAAATGCTAATTAACAGCCGAAAGCTTTTGAGCAGCACAGCTTATGCTAGCTCAAGGCAGCTATGCATTCGAACTGCTTATGTAGGGCAGCAAGCAGTTTAAATGCGTAATACGGGCTGATACACGGCTTATTCAAATGCTTAGTGGTTACCTGGGAAGTTTGGCAAGAAATACATGGTTTGGTCAACAATATGAAATTGTAGTTTGTAAATCCGAGCTTTCGAAAATACAAATACGAAAAATCATCTTTTTCACTATGAGAAATGTCGGAAAAAATGACTGGTACCCCTTTATTCAAAAGCTCAGATATTGTGTATTGATATGGATTGATTTTGGTGTTCTGCTTATGGAGGAGAATCCTTGCGTTTGTATGCAAAAAACTATATGTGAAAATTGTACCGCATTTTTTCAAAAAACGCAATATCTGATACACCTCAAAACTTACACCTATTGAAAGATATTGAGTAATCGTGAATTGGAACTTTCAAATAACGTCAAGAAAGGAACCTTTTTTCAAAAAATATTATTGATTTGGCAAAAATGTGGTAGAAACTTCTTGGAAAGCGATCGAAGTTACTGTGCAAAATTTTACGGACGAACTCAAACGCAAAACTCGAGACGATGGATGTAATAAGTCAAATCAACAATGTCTTGATGTTGATTTAAAGTAAATCAACGCTTTTTTACGATGGATTGATTTTGGTTTGGGAATAAGTTAGATTGCATTTTTACTGCTTGATTGCCTTTGGCCTGATTTTGCTGTGCGCATACCTTACACAGATCGAAAAGATAGTGTAAATTACTGTGACATGTGATGCACATGATTGGAGCGTGGAAATTAATGGAAGTTTGCATGACATTTCATGTAAATCTCATGAAATATCACGCAAACTTCCATTATATGTCATGTAATTCAGCATGACTCAGAGTTTTTATTTACCTTACCGGTCAGGCTAAGACCTGAGTGGCCGCTGCTGTACATAGTAGCCGTCTCCATTCTACTCGGTCCATGGCTGTTTGTCTCCAGTTCCCCACTCTGCGTAGGGTCCGCAGATCGTCTTCCACTTGGTCGACCCACCTAGCTCGCTGCGCTCTACGTCTTCTTGTACCGGTCGGATGACTCTCGAGAACCATTTTAGTCGGGTTGCCATCCGACATCCTGATGACGTTACCCGTCCACCGTAGCCTTCCGATTTTCGCGGTGTGGACGATGGTTGGTTCTCTCAGCAGCTGATGCAGCTCGTGGTTCATTCGCCTTCTTCAAGTTCCGTCTTCCATCTGTACTCCACCGTAGATGGTACGCAACACCTTTCGTTCGAAAACTCCAAGGGCGTGTCAGTCCTCTGCACGTAGAGTCCATGTTTGGTGCCCATAGAGGACTACCGGTCTAATCAACGTTTTGTAGATAGTTAACTTTGTGTTACGGCGAACTTTATTCGATCGTAGAGTTCTGCGGAGTACAAAGTAAGCACGATTTCCTGCCATAATGCGCCTCTGAATTTCTCTACTGGTGTCGTTGTCGGCGGTCACCAGTAAGCCCAAGTACACGAATTCTTCAACCACCTCGATTTCATCACCGTCTATAGCAATTCGGGGTGGCGGGCGCTGTGATTCCTCCTTGGAGCCCTTTGCCATCATGTACTTTGTCTTCGACACATTAATGACTAATCCGATTCTCCTGGCTTCACTCTTTAGTCGGATGTACGTTTCCGTCATCGTCTCAAATTTACGAGCAATATTATCAATATGATCAGCGAAACCAAGCAGCTGAACGGACTTCGTGACAATTGTTCCACTCGTGTTTATCCCCGCTCTCCTAATTAGACCCTCTAAAGCAATGTTTAACAGCAAGCACGAAAGACCATCACCTTGCCGTAACCCTCTGCGAGATTCGAAGGGACTCGAGAGTGTCCCTGATACTCGAACTACGCACATCACTCGATCCATCGTCGCCTTGATCAACCGTATTAGTTTATCCGGGAATCCGTATTCGTGCATAATCTGCCACAGCTGTTCTCGATCGATTGTATCATACGTCGATTTGAAATCGATAAACAAGTGATGTGTGGGCACGTTGTATTCGCGGCATTTCTGCAACACCTGGCGGATGGCGAACATCTGGTCCGTTGTAGCGCGTTCACCCATAAATCCAGTCTGATATTGGCCTGATATTGTTTTTTTTTTATAAAATAAAAAAAAAACTTGGTAATGACCCAGTGCTCTCACCAGTGCTTCTCCACCGTATTTTAGAAGCTCGCTTGGTAGTTGATCTGCTCCAGCGGCTTTGTTGTTTTTCAACCGGCCAATCATCTCCTCAATCTCTTGGAGATCTGGGGCCGGAAGTCTTTCGTCCTGTGCACATACTCCTAGATCTGTTACCACGGCACCTTCGGTACTTGCAACGTCGCCATTGAGGTAGGGTGGGGCGGGGCAAGATGGGTCGCATAAGGATGGATCACCATAACTTTGTAAATACAAATCGTATTGGTTTGTATTCGTCCGCTACTCTTTAATACACTAGTTAGCTATGCTAAAAGTCGATAAAAAGATCATTAAATACAAAATATGATGTTAAACGAGCAGTTTTAAAAAGTGATCGATTTTGCACCGTGAAAAAAGTGCGGGGCAAGATGGGTCACCTTTTAAGTAATTCACATTTTCTCAACGAAAAACGTCAAAATATAAGATTTGTTCCTCATTCACATATGCTCCATATCCATACTGAGTAAACAAGAGCTACTAGTAAACATTTTATAGATTTATTTGGAATGTAAAGCACTTTACGATTTGAGTGGTCCTAAAGCGACTTGAAAATCTATGTTTTCACTAAAAAAATATCATAATTTTATGTTATAATTTTGAGTGTTCATTCCGCTTGATTGAAGTCATTTATGAGATAGTCTTGTAATAAAAAATAAATAACATTTGAATGCTCCAAAAATACGTTCAAAATTAAAGGTGACCCATCTTGCCCCGCGGCCGTTTATATGGAGATTCTATGGAATGTATCGCATAAGAAAAATGGCTAAAAACCATTTTATTTTTTATTTCCAATGAATGTGAATAATTTTTCAATCAATGCCCCAAACTTTTGTATATTCATGCTGGTCATCTAACAAAATTATTAATATAAACAAAACATGAGTAATGCGCCCAAAAATGGCACTGACCCATCTTGCCCCGCCCCACCCTACTCATTGTAATGCTGCCGCCACCTCTCGACACACCTCACGCTCGCTCGTGAGAATATTCCCGTGATTATCTCGTCACATGTCGGCTTGTGGCACAAAGCCTCTGCGCGAGCGGTTCAGCTTCTCGTAGAACTTTCGTGTGTTCTTAGCGTGGTACAGCTCTTCCATCGCTTCGTGATCTCGTTCTTCCTGCTGGCGCTTCTTCATCCGGAAGACTGAGTTCTGCCTGTTCCGCGCGTGTTTGTAACGTGCCTCATTCGCTCTCGTACGGTGTTGCAGCATTCTCGCCCATGCCGCATTCTTCTCGTTTTTCAACTGTTCACATTCGCCGTCGTACCAGTCATTTATGTGATTCGGAGTCGCGAAGCCTAGTGCTGTAGCCGAGGTACCCCCTTTGGCGGATCGGATGTCCCTCCAGCCATCTTCAAGTGTAGCTGCACCAAGCTGCTCTTCCGTTGGTAGGGCCACTGCTAACTGCTGCGCATAATCTTGAGCCACTTCTACGTTACGCAGATGCTCGATGTTGAACCGCGGCGTTCGGCTTCGACGCGTGGTGATAACTGTCGAAATTTTTGAGCACATGCATACAGCGACTAAGTACTTAGTGATCCGAATCTATATTCGCACTGCGGTATGTGCGGACATTGGTTATATCCGAGAAGAACTTACCGTCGATTAGAATGTGGTCGGTTTTGTGTTTGATGGACGGGTGATCTCCAGGTCGCTTTGTGGATATCTTTGCGGGGGAAGAAGGTGCTTCGTACTACCCGACGCATCAGTACGCTTCGCCTGGTAAGCGCTGATGACTGATCGTATCACTCATATTCACTTAAATTCAAGCACTGTATTCATCTAATTCCATTAGTCTCGAGCTCATCGACACTCGATGGTGCTCGATGCAACCATGCGAAGTAGAGCGTTAAGGCTGAACAAGACGGTTGAATTGTACGTCATTGCTCTGCTGTTGGTAAGATGCTAATCTCAATTTCTTCTTATTGTTATTGGCTGGAAATTTGATCGTTGATTTTCTCACTTTTCAGCTACGTCAGTGCAGTGGAAATTGATATTGGCATCTTCCTTGGCATCTTCGAAATCGCGAAGCAAATTGTTAGAAAGAGAGGGAAGATACCAAACATTTCATGTCGTCCCGTGCGGCCTTAAATAATATTTTGTGGAACTGTTACGCCTAGTGATGTCGGTGAAATTTATACGCATATCAGTCCCACAAAAAATACTCGCCTCTTCGCTGTACAAACTGAACGAAACATAACACTATTTATTGACTAGACAACACACATTACGGATACGAGGAAGAAACATTTATAACGAAAAGTTTCATCACTCGGAGCGGGAATCGAACCATCACCCCATGGCATGGTACGGATATACGCATGGTGACTCTAACCGCACGGGCACGAGACTGCACAGAATTATTGTGGTATCATACTTTAATACATTCTTCATAAGCGTAGAAACCGTTGGTAAAGGTGTGGGAAAGAATTGTTGAATGAGTAAGACATGGTTAGTGAATTGGTAAGTGAGTGAGAGCGCGCTTACCAAAGATTGAGTCATTGAGTCAGTCAGTAACCAACTAAGAAAGTTGTAGAGCTTACACTGCAAATTTTGTTCGCTGGTATTTAGCAAACTTTGCTGATTTTTTTTGTGCTGATTGCATTTAGCAATACGAATTTACTGAGCATCAGCAATTATTTTTCAACTTGCTGAACCATCCAGCAGTTTTGACTGTTGATCAGCAACGTTGTGCTGAAACTCAGCAAAAATATTGCTGAAAATCAGCAATTTGTTATGCTGATTTTTTTTGTTCAAAAAATTTGGTGTGTAGGGAAGAGAGTTGTTTCGTGAATTTGAGTGTGCTAGTAAGAAAATTAGAGAATCAGCAAATTAGTGAGTAAGTGTGTGTGCATTAGTTTGTGAATGAATTAGTGAGACAGTGAGTAAGTGAGTTGGCGGATTAATACGTATATGAGATCTGCAGTGCTGTTACAAAATTACCAAAATATCATCCGCGAAATTCGCGACTTCGGAAATAAAATCCGCAACTCGAGAAACAAATCCGCGACACGAGCATAAATATTCAAATTTCATATTGAACCAGATTTTGTACTGAATAATGACAAGGTTTTAGTATGCGTGTTACCTTCTAGCACACCTTGCAGGACATCGTGTAGAAAGATGCGCCTGCGCGTGAGAATTTGTTTAATATCTTTTTACCCGATTGTCGAAATAAGTTCCGATCTTCGGCAACATTCATCATTTAGATCTGAAGAATTTAATTCGGCTTTGACCTTATGACTTCATGCATGTGGTAATGCTTTACAACAAGGAAAACCTTTTTCAAAAATTCTCCATAGTAATTCCCATATAAACCTATTTTGCTTTTGGGCCACCATTAAATCCACCGAACTGGCTGAAAATTTGACAGGACTCTAGTTTTGCACCAAGGATTGTAATGAACATATGGGGGCTTTGATTTTTTGACATGTTTGAAGTCTGAACTGCCCTATTCACACATTTTTCAACTAACTTACCTATACTCCATGCTATATTCACTAACTCATCAACTCACTAACTCATCCTACTCACAGGAAAACTCATTCACCAACTCAATAACTTGTTCATGAACTGGTTCAGACACATTCGCCCGAAAACCATTTTCACGAATTCTTAACGCCCTCATACAACAAACGCCCGAGAGTTATTCGCTCGAAATGATTATTCGCCCGATAGTGGCAAACGCCTGAATATCATGATAATTTCTGAAATCAAGCCACACCTCGGATTTTTAAAAGAACAAATCCGAAGAACCAAATGACGGATCGCTTTAAAAACTTGAGCGATTGGTCATCACCAGGTTCTTCAGATTAGTGCATTTGAAAATTCAAGGTGTGGCTTCGTTCTATAAACACCTTAAATCCAATTACCTGCGGTGCACATAATAATTCAAAGACCTGTCGACTCTGACGGTTACAACTTTCTTTCCAAATTATCAACTAAAATTGACTGCACGATTTATCGTCAGATGTTTTTGCTTCCATTGAACATAGTCTGATCTAAGACTTATACTGTTGCCGATATTTTCGCAAAATAGAAACGCCCATATTTATTGGAATTGTCCTTTCTTTTGTTAATAAGCTATTCTTTGTACACGCAAAAAAAACCGTTCCTATATACGTGAACTCCCAGTCACGGCAACGGGAACAAACGGGAACTATGCATAGCAACGATAACAACAATAAGAAATGTACACCGTGCACTAGATGTCACGGTTTCTGGAACGCCCATATTGACAGCTGGAGTTACGGGAGTTACAAACATATTCCAGTTCACGGTGTATATTTGCGTGTTCTCATATTTGCGTTTGTTTATTCACGTTTATCAGAACGGTTTTCTGAGCGTGTAGTATTACCTTCCAGGAAATTAAATTCAATTTGATTTAATGTTTAAAAAGAAGTTCCCACTTCCTTTAAACATGTGCCAAATTTGGGAAATGATGACATAGAGGTTTCTTTCCATGTTATAAATTGTAATGAGCTATCATGTAATATTTTCATGAGGAATAAGCCTTTCTTCAAATCATAGGAAAAATAAAACCAAGAAATTGTATTGAATCGTTCTGACGGATGACTTTCGGGCGTTTGGAATTCGGGCGAATATGGCAGAATCTCATCAACTAGCTCTCTTACGAACAGAGTTTTGTCAAAAGGTTTCGACAACCCGCTAACATTGATAGCCCTCTGAATCATCCCTATATTGTGTGTTGCACGTTGCCAAATAGAAATTTTGCATACCACGAGAATGCGTTGGAAACAAGTCAAGCCCCATTAGGCTTACATAAACCGTTACAATTAGACTACGAATGCGAGAATTCAACAACATGATTACCAGAAATACAATAATCTGTCTGGTAGACGCATTTTCATACAGTTGTTTTTTCACATCCGTGAAATCTATCGTCGACGTCCATCAGAACTATTTGAATGGCCATTTTTTTCTCACGTGATTATATTCATAATAAACTATAATTTCTAACACGCCCTTCTAGTTTACATACCGCAAGAGTAATAGCAATTTTACATGCCACTGCAAATCAAGATAATCGAACTGAACTACCTAGATGCGATCTGTGAATCCGGCGAAACTGGTTAAACTAGATTTCAACGCCCTGCCACCCACATCAGATGGGAAGACGAACCCCATTATCTCTGACAACAAACAATCAATCTAATCATCCCCATTGTGGGGGTGGTACATCCCCTCATTTAACTAATGTCTGTCTGTTTCTAACAGCTAACACCCGGCTGGCGGTACGCATTCGGGGCTACACGGAGAAAATCGACGACAAGGAGTACGTGCGGTTTCATCGGTTGGGAATCCGTCTCAAGATAGAAAGCGGTAACTTCCACTTGGACAATCTGTTCAACGGGGACCCGGTGCTCGGGCAGGTCGGCAATCAGGTGATCAACGAAAACTCGCGAATCTTCCTGGACGAGATCATTCCTGGGCTGGAGAAAAATTTGGGTAGGCTATTCACGGAGATTGTAAATAACCTGCTGAAGACTGCCACGATTGACGATATGTTTCCCGAGAAGGTTTAGCAGCGATGGGGAGGAGTGGGGTACGGGGAGATATCCCATAAAAACGGTGTGGGAGTGTCTTGCACTGGCGGGAATGATTGTGATCTATATTGTAGTCATTTATGTACAAATAAAGAAGTGAGCCTTTTTCAGTCTGTATTAGAGTACGAAGAATTTACGTGTTTTCCGGAGCATTATTTAATATTGAAAGAAATTTCTATTTAGTCTTCAATGATTCACAGTGGCAAAGGTAAGTTTTAGTAGATTTTGTGCTCATATAAAAGTTTTATAAGAACAAAGGAACCGTCCAGCATTACATGAGCAATAATTTCGTATTTTGCTGTATTAATAAAAACGATACTCTCTAGAATGATTTGTACTCCCTGAAACGTCCAATGAAAGCTTTTTTTCATTCTGTGACTCTCCAATAGTAATCGAATGATTGATGCTCATTATCCCTAATCCAAAAAATCACAGTGACCTGCAATATCTTTTCATGCATTACTCATTCGACCATGCACCTCTCAGTTGTTTATTGTTATCTTACTTCCTGATTCCTGTAAATATTTTTTTTCTCCATAATGTTTACCTAATTATACTTTTGAAATTCACGATTGCGCAAACCGGCATCAGGTCATTGCACTATTATTCTTAATCCGATCTGATGGCAATCTATTCTGCGAATGATAATTAGAATAGACCGGATGTTTCCATAGCAAGAATGTATTCCAACTGGAATGATTGATTTTCTTTCAATCAAAACATAATTATTTCCGAATCAGCAACTAATCAACACGGCGCTGTAAATTGCACTATCACTCTCACCCGCCCGCCTTATGGATATTGGTAAACAAATCGCCAACCACTTACGTCAATCCATCCTATCGAATCATCGGTGTGGTATCCATTGCCAAAACTTGGACCTGGACTATTCAACCAACCAAGCGTATATATGGTGTGTTGCGCGAACAAAACTTTGCCTAAGAAGCGTATAATCGAGTCATGTTCCGCTTGGGTTACTCAACAAATGCCTCATCTTCTTTATCCCGAGTCGGGCATCCAACCAAGAGTAGCATACGTAAACAGCCAGCCAGCAGCAGCGGCAGGACAGCTCACTCATATGATGAATATTTGCTAACGATATCACAGCAGCAGCAGTAGGTACGTAGGTAGTGGCTAGTAGCAAGCAGACAACCACTGAGATATAATTAGGTGCTGGTGGCAGAAGTAGAACTTTTCGCACATCCATGCACGGTGATTCAAACATCGGAAATCGTGGGACAAAATGCGAGTATCTTGGATCTAAGTAATTTTGGACATACTTTTCTCCTTTCTTTTAACGAGATTTTTAACCCGGGCTTTCATCTCGGGGACCCACGGCTTTACTTATCTTCCGAAGGAAGAACTCACATTTCGTGAAAGTGTCGGGAGTGGGATTCGATCCCAGGTCCTCAACGTGACAGTCACGGGCTTTAACCATCACACCAGGTCCGCTACACTTCTACTTCTATTTTTTTCTTTAAGTTACATCATATAGCTCATATAGTCAGGATGACCATGCTGAGGGTGACGGGTTCAATTCCCGGTCGGTCGAGGAAGTTTCCATGACTTCCTGGGGCATAGAGTAACTTCGTGCCTGCTTATATATATTCATGCAAAATGGTCATTGGCAGGGGAAGCTCTCAACACTAAGCTGTGATGCAGGCTTACAGGCACTGCCTATTAATTCTTAAACGGAGCTTTGTACATATCTTATCTTACTTCTCGTTTTTTTTGTCCAAACAACGTACCACTATGCATCTCCGCTTGGCAGCCAAGTTCGCAAAATTCAATCCAATCGTTCGGCGTTAGAACGCCATACCTCCTCCGTACACGGGGTGTTGCGTGATACAGCGTAACAAAGCTCCTCCGGTAGGTTACACACATTCAGTATGTGAATGATCCTTATTTAATGGAAGGTAGTGTTTCCTGGATCGGGGCAACGATGATGAGCAGGTCGGAAACAAGAAGAAAAAACACACAAACCAGTGATCTTGAGATGTCTTTCAGGGATGATAAAGACACGCTTCGTTTAGGAGGTATTTAGGGATTACAATGAGTTTTTTTTCTCTCATGAATGGGGATTTCCAGCGCACTTGTTTAGGGAATCTGACTAGGCGGGGAACCAGTTTACACGAAGTGGACAGGGAACAACGTGCGAAATGGCTCGTTTGCTCAAGTCGCACTTGTGTTTAATTAGCTCGGTAGGTGATTTATTAATTACCTGCATGAGGGGTATAATTTCGCGCGGAAAAAACAAACGTGTGAAACGGCGCAAATACTCGTGTGGTCAAGTGCGAACATCTCAAGTGAAAGATCTTTTATTGGTTGATTTACACGCTAACGCCGCTCAGCACTAAAGTGCATAATTTCCAGACTACACCAAAAATGTGTAACCCTTGCACATTTACAAAATCAGCTCCAGTGTCCGCAAAATTGTTAAAATCGCTAAAATTTTTGTACGCCAATCTAGGTAGGATTACTAGTGACCTTGGAAAACAAAAAAAAAATCAACATTTCGCATCTAGAAGAGTGTACGAGCTGTTTTTCGAGAATGTGTAACTGCTACACATTTTTGTGTGGTCTGGAAATTATGCACTTATGAGTAGGTCTTACACATTTTAGTGCTGAGCAGTTTTAGCGTGTATTGGAGAATGCTTGGTTTTTATCGATCCAACACTAGCCAGCAGTGCGTTGAACCTTCTTATGCGTCTTCAAATTGTTCAAGTGACGATACGGCAATTTACGGTTAACTCATGCGTAGCTCTGTTATATTTACTCGATGTTGTACACATTCAGCCGGCAGTGGCTTTTCAATCTGCACACAATTTTGCGTTCTAAACGTGCCTGTTTTCAACTAGGCTATGTTTTCTGTAACTCATAGGCTCAAGTGCCGTGGAGCATAACGGGTTCAATATATTTGAATTATAGTGCTATAACTTGCAATTATCCTCATCTCAATGTTATTTTGGGGAACCGAAAAAAAATCTCTCTAGGTTTCAAAATAGAAATCAAAACAAAAGAACACTGAAGTTTTTTTTTATGACGGTATTGGTACTACGTAAAAAACCGCGTAAAAAGTCAAGTCACGTTAGATGGAAGGACCTGACCATTTAACGCGGGTTAAAAAAATTCGATTTCTTACGACGTTTTTGTTTTTGAAATGACGCGTTTTTTTTACGTATAGGGAAGTGGAACCATCTCGGCAGGGGTCCTATTTTGGGAACTTTTCTGCTATAACTCAGCCAATTTTGAACCAATTGACACAATTTTTGGAACGCGATGTATATGTTTCGTATAGTATCTAGCCGTGTACAAAATTTTAAGTTAATTGGTTTGGAATTAACTGAGTTATAGCGAAGAGTGCCCTAAATACCGGCCGCTGCCCAAGTGGTTTGCTACCCTATTGTGTAAAAACCGCATAAAAAATGCTGAAAATGGATACAAAAATGAACTGCAAAAAAACTTTCTATGCATAATAATATTTTTCAGCTGTTCTATTTCCAAGATTTGTTGGGTTTATTCTAAATTATCTTTAAAACTTTTTGGCCGGAGATATCATAGGGGGCTCGAATCTCGAAGCCGCGTTGCCAGACGAGGGCGAGCTTGATGAGGCTCCTCTAGAGGACTGCTGGAGTACAGTGAAAGTAGCCATCAACGACGCAGCAGAGAGCACCATCGGGTACGTGGAACGGAATCGATGGAACGAATGGTTCGACGAAGAGTGCAGAACGATTTTGGAGAAGAAGAACGCAGCGAGGGACTCGACAGAACGTGGAACGTTACAAGCAGAAGCGGAAACAGCAGGCCCACCTCTTTCGGGAGAAAAAGCGCCGCCTGGAAGAAGCGGAGTGTGAAGAAATGGAACTGCTGTGCCGTTCCCAAGAAACACGGAAGTTCTATCAGAAGCTAATCGCATCCCGCAACGGCTTCTTGCCGCGAGCCGAAATATGCAGGGTTAGAAGGAGGCCTCTTGACGGACGGACGTGAGGTGATCGAAAGGTGGAAGCAGCACTTCGATCAGCACCTGAACGGCGTGGAGAACGTAGGCACGGGAGCCCACGGCAACGGAAGAAACGACGACGCCAGTGCAGCGGAGGACGGAAATGAACCAACTGCCACGATGAGGGAAGTTAAGGATGCCATTCACCAGCTCAAAACCAACAAAGCAGCTCGTAAGAGTGGTATAGCAGCTGAACTCA
This sequence comes from Aedes albopictus, assembly GCF_035046485.1. NCBI lineage: Eukaryota > Metazoa > Arthropoda > Insecta > Diptera > Culicidae > Aedes > Aedes albopictus. Next base: position 24,478,045 of record NC_085137.1, read on the forward strand.
TCAAGATGGGCCCTGAAAAGTTGGCCACCTGTTTGCATCGGCTGATAGTCAGGATCTGGGAAACCGAACAGCTACCGGAGGAGTGGAAGGAAGGGGTAATCAGCCCCATTCACAAGAAAGGCGACCATTAGGAAAGTGAGAACTTTAGGGCGATCAATATTTTGAATGCTGCCTACAAAGTGCTATCCCAGATCACCTTCCGTCCTCTGTCACCTAAAAGATCTTTACCGTTCGACAAATCCTCCAGAAATGCCGCGAATACCAGGTCCCAACGCATCACCTGTTCATCGACTTCAAAGCGGCATACGACAGTATCGACCGCGCAGAGCTATGGAGAATCATGGACGAAAACGGCTTTCCTGGGAAGCTGACTAGACTGATTAAAGCAACGAAGGACGGTGTGCAAAACTGAGTAAGGGTTTCGGGTGAACTATCCAGTTCATTCGAATCTCGCCGGGGACTGCGACAAGGTGACAGACTCTCATGCCTACTCTTCAACATCGGTCTGGAAGGTGTGATGCGACGAGCCGGGCTCAACAGCCGGGGAACGATTTTCACAAAATCCGGTCAATTTGTGTGCTTTGCGGACGACATAGACATTAGCGCCAGAACATTTGGAACGGTGACAGAGCTGTACACCCGCCTGAAACGTGAAGCAGCAAAGGTCGGACTGGTGGTGAATGCCTCAAAAACAAAGTACATGCTGGTAGGCGGAACCGAACACGACCGGATCCGTCTGGGTAGTAATGTTACGATAGACGGGGATACTTTCGAGGTGGTGGAGGAATTCGTCTATCTCGGATCCTTACTGACGGCTGACAACAACGTGAGCCGTGAAATTCGGAGGCGCATCATCAGCGGAAGTCGGGCCTACTACGGGCTCCAGAAGAAACTGCGGTCGAAAAAGATTCACCCACGCACCAAATGCACCATGTACAAAACGCTAATAAGACCGGTGGTCCTCTACGGGCACGAGACATGGACCATGCTCGAGGAGGACCTGCAAGCACTCGGAGTTTTCGAGTGACGCGTGCTAAGGACGATCTTCGGCGGCGTGCAGGAGAACGGTGTGTGGTGGAGAAGGATGAACCACGAGCTCGCTGCACTTTGCGGCGAAGCCAGCATTCAGAAGGTGGCAAAAGCTGGAAGGATACGGTGGGCAGGGCGTGTTGCAAGAATGCCGGACAACAAATCTGCAAAGCTGGTGTTTGCTACTGATCCGGTTGGCACAAGAAGCAAGGGCGAACCAGGTGGAGCGTGACATGGCGAGCATTGGGAGCGACCGAGGATGAAGAGCGGCAGCCACAAACCGAGTATAGGACAGATCGGCGAAGTACTAGATTTGTAGTAATGAGCTGAATTTTAGTATGGTGAGAAGGTCAATTCTCCGTTTCTGTAATGAAATAGTGCAAAAAGCGTGGGTATTATGATTCCTTGCCAACTTGATGCTGTTTGAGCAAAATTTTGGGCAACAGTGTTGTTGTTTTCTCCATTTCTTGCAACATAAACAACATAGTTGTCCAAAGTTTTGCTCAAACAACATCAAATTAGGCAAGGAATCATAATACCCACGCTTTTTGCGCCATTTCATTGCAGAAACGGAGAATTGACCTTCTTACCATACAAAAATTCAGCTCATTACTACAAATCCAATACTACACCGAACGTGGCGTACTATTGTTGATTATGTCTTGTCTTAAATGTGATGTTGAATAAATAAATGTATGTATGTGCCATCAGGAATTCTACTGGGGACTCATCAAGAGATTTCTTTCAGCATTCCTACTGGGAATCTTCCTAGCAATCTTACTAGTATTTTCCACAAATTCCTTCGGTTATTCTTCCAATGATTTGTACAAGGATTTATCCAGGACTTCCTCCTGACATTTCATCCAGGGTTCTTCCAGAAATTCCTCATGGAATTTCACCAGGAACTCATTATTGGCTTTCCTCCATGAATTCCAGCTAGGATTCCTCAAGCAATTCCTATTAGGACCTCTCAAGAAATTCCAACTATTTCCAGGAATACTTGAGCATATGCTCAGAAGATGGTCAGATATCAGCCGCTCTCGGGTGGAACAGCAACTGACGGAAAATTGCAAGTGCCGGGGCTGGGATCGAACCCATGACTTTTGAAGTCACATCACGTCACGGGTCCCGGGCTCCTGTAAAAAATGCCGTATTAATTTCTGATGGTATTCCTGGAGGAATTTCTGAAAGAATTCCTGGAAGAGTTCCTGAAGGTATTCCTGGAGGAGTCCCTGAAAGGTAGTCCTGGAGGAATGCCTGGAGGGATCCCATGAGAAATCCCTACAGAAATCCTTGGAGGAACTCCTGGAAGAATGCCTGAAGATATTCCTAATGGAGTTCCTAGAGAAATCCATAGATGATTCCCTAGAGGAATTTCTGGAGACATCCCTGTAGGAATTCCTGGAGGAGTCTCTAGAGAAATTCCTTAGCAAATCTCCACATGAATTCCTGGAAGAATCCCTGCATACAATAAATGAGGAATCCCAAGAGAAATTCTTGGAAGGATTCCTTGGGAAATTCCAGGAGGAGTTTCGGATTAAATCCCTGGAAGAAATCGCTGAAATTCCTGAGAAAATTCTGAAGGAATCCTTCAAAGAGCTCGTAGAGGAACTCTTGGAGGAATCCCTCCAGCAGTTCCTCAAGGAATCCCTGGAGGAGTTAACGAAGAAACCCCAGGAGGAATCTCGGAAACAATCCCAAGAGAAATTCCTAAGGGTGTCTCTAAACAGTTTCTGGAGGAAGTCATGAACTAATTCCTGGAGGAAAGTTGGAAAGCATTCTTGCAGAAATGCTTCGAATAATTCCAGATGGAATGATTGGAACAATCTCTAGCGGAATACTGGAGAAAATATATGGACAAATCACTGAAAAAATCTGAAATCTCTGAAGAAATACCTTAACCCCTTCGGGACGACTTTTTTCACCAACCTCGCTGCTGTCGAACGCGTCAGCGAGGTGCAAATGACCCAATCGTCCTGAAAGGGTTAAAGGATCTCTGAGGAAATTCCAGAAGGGTCCCGTAACGTGGGTAGATCACTTTATAATGGTGCGTTACGGCGTAAGATCTACCATAACAAATTTTGATCTTGTAATTTTTTAGCTTTGGTAATTTAAATGCAGGAAAATTTTAAGATCACAATTTTGTCTACTTTTTGTTGTTGTTGGTTATTGTTTTTTAATTGTTAATAAACCATTTGTTTCAGGAGGATTCAGATAATTCTTGTCTATGTCTAGAGAGCTTTATTTCCGAAAATTATGTAACTGTTGTGAGCCTATCACCATTTAATACTGTTTTCTATTTCAGATGTTCAAGCAGGCAACCCTGCAGTCTGGACGACGAAACATCCTTCTTATTTTTTGAAGGGTCAAAATCGCCATATCATTCGGTGGCGGGTAGACCACTTGTTCGCGTCATTTTTTTTTGAGCCGAGTGTCGTAATGTCGCGGGTGTGGATGTGTTTTTTTTTAGAAAATGATTTTTTTTCGGATTGCCAACTTTTTCACTCGTTTCACGCGATCTCGTTTTTTTTAATTTTTTAGAAAAATTGAGATGATTTTTGTTGTAGTATAACACGAGTTTTTGTTTATATTTTTTCTTTTCTTTTGTTATTTCTTGAGTCGCCATTTTTTTCCTCGCGTTCTAAACATTTATTGCAAAGTTCCGATGACCTTGGAAGGATCGGTTCTGCTTGGGCCTCTGTGTGAGCAGAAACATAATTATTTAAACAATAAATAGAAAAAAAATCTCTTTTGATTGCCGGCTTTCAAAAGATTAAATTTTAACCAAGTAAACAACCAATGCCGTGGGTCCATCGTCGGCTTTTCAGGCGAATCCTTGATCTACATAATACATCTCCCAATCACCCACTCCGTAGTACTTATGGGAGTGTCACTGAGTCGGAGGCCTCTTAAATAAGTGCTACATCAGCATTTCCTTCCCCTATCCCAAGTTACGGTAAAGATGGACGTGGCCGGGAATAATGACATTTGTGCTTTTGGTATTCTTGCATAAGATTGGAACAAAGTTAACTCCTCGGCCTTGTTCCGAAAAGCAATCCGAGTAAGATTAGCAAAAGGTACATGAATGTTGTTAGTATCCAATCTAGTAACTACGCTAAGGCTTTGAGGAAATTCCAGAAGGAAACTTCGAAAAAAGCACTGGAACAATCATTGGAGGAATCTCTAATGAAAATTTAGTTAACAAAATAAAACGAAAGTCGTGAACTGAACATCTATCAACGATCAGATCAATTTTGATGCATAATTATGTGCTGATATCAAGATCGTGCTTCAAAAAAATTCAAGTAGAACAGTTTTTGAGTTTTTCCTTAAAATCGAGCTCTACTGTTGTTCAAACGGTATTTACTAAAATATAAATATCTTGCGTTGCGGTCAACCAATTTTTATTTTTTACCATAAATAGACAGCTGAATATATTATGTTTCAATCTTTTGAACAAAATTTTTGCAATGAATCAGAGGGATTCGAGATATTGGCGACTATATTGACCAATATGCTTAAATTTGAGCTAAATTAAAAAAAAAATGAAGATACATTTGAAGTATTAGATGTTAACCAGTTACAGTTTAAATTTCAGTTCAATCGGATTATTGATTACGAAAAGGAGATGTATGAAGGAAGCATTTTTACCTAAAAATAGAGCAAACAGCGATTTCAAATCGACAGTATTTTTTTTCCTTCACGTTTTCGAACTTAGGGCATGATTCTACACTAAAAAATGATCATCATCTTACCGAGTTCAAAAAAGTTGTAAACTAGTGCAGTCTCTTTGATTCCTCAAAACTGCAATGTCGATTTGCATATTCACTGGCAACTCTCCAGCGGCTTCTTCTGGGATTCCACAGAAATTTAATTCAGGATTCCTGCAGGAAAACCTTTGCATTTTTCTACTAATTTCTTTTAGGGCGCCTTTAGGAGTATCTCTGAGATTCCCAGGGAGTTCTTCCTTAGATTATTTCGGGGGTTTATTTAGGCTTCCTTCAGAAGGTTCTTTCCGGAACTTTTTCCGATATTCCTAAACAGGTTCCATCTTATATTACTCCAGGAAGTCCTTCCGGGATTCGCCAAGAAATTCCAGGATATATCTACGAATTCCTTCGGGGGATTCTTACAGAAGTTCCTTCCTAGGATTCTGGATTCAATTTCTTTTTTGGTCCTTCCAGATATTTCACCTGGGATTCGTCCAAAAACTCATTCTATGATTGCTTCAGGAATTCCTCCCAGGATTCCTTCAGAAATTCGTTTTAAACTTCCTTCAGGGATTTCTTCCGGGATTCTACCAGGACCCTTCCAGGAATCCATGCATAGTAAGACACAAATAAGAATTAACTAAAACATTTTTCAGGAAATCCTTTCAGAAATCCTCCAAGAACTTCCTCCAGTAATCGGAAGAAGAATTCCTTTCGGGATTTTTTCAGAAACTGCTTCCGACATTTTTTCAGGAAATTCTTTCCCTCTAGGTACTATTTTCTGGATTACATCAGAAGTTCGTTCTGGGACTCCTATCCTTAGGAAATTCATCCGGAAAGCTCATTCTGCAATTCTCTCAGATGTTCCTCCATATGAAAGGTTGTTAGAGAATTCATTCAGGAGTATTTTGAGGAATTTTGCATGGATTTTTAATAGGATTCCATATGGAACTTCTTTAGGAGTTCTTTATCCCTTTCGTGACGGAGCGCAAAAAAGTGAAATCTCCATACAAATGGCTTAACCTTGGCTCTCCAGAACTTCAAGATTTCCCAACAAAACAACAATTATTTAACCTCATTTGAAAGATCTACTCTATATCTTTCAATTTGACTACCAAGATAAATTAGAAACAAAAAAAATGCGACAGATAAAACTTTTTCATGTTTTACGGTTTTTGTCCACTTTTTGTTTACCTTGTTGTGGTAAATCTCATAGGCAGCCTAAACAAAAGTTTGTTTACACACATACAAGTATAAATAATTGCTGAATTATAGAAATAGTTTACATAAATGAAACAAAGTCTAAACAGATGAAAACAATATGCAAAACTGTTACCGCTAAACAGCACAATTGTGCTGGTTCGTCACGAAAGGGTTATGAAGTTGCTACAGGAGTTTCTTAAGGAATCCTCCAGCAGTTTTGCAAGAAAGTCCTATCGGAGATCCTTCAAGTTTTCTACTTATATAGTACCTTCCGGTATTCCATTTTTTTCAGGATTTTTTTTTTCTCAGAATCCCCGAAATTTTCCCTGAAGTAATTTCAAAACAAACTATTATGAGTGTCTCGAATGGATCCCAGCTAGAACCATATTTTGAATATCAGAAAGAACATCAGAAAGAATCAGCTTGAGTAGCTTGAGGAATTTCTTAAGTACTTTCTGGAGAAATCCTAGCTGAGCTCCTGGAGGAATCACAGTTCCCGATTTGGGAACTCGTTATGATCAAAGGGTTGCATTTAGGTTAATAATGCAATCGAAATGAGTTGCAATAAAAGGAGATGGATTTAGACCACGATTTCGTTCGTGTGATGTGTGGGCTGATATCCAATTCCTATTTGTTAAACGCCTTTCGTATTAACGAAGTAATTGCATGGATTAACTAAATTAAAAATGTATCCAATCAAAAATATGGAACAATTTCTAATAACTCATACTGTTGATGGGCCATCGTATTTTTTTCCCGCATCTTTATGCTATTGTCATTATTTTCTCAGTCACCTGTCAATAGCCAATTATCAAGTCCATAAGAGTAGACCATCGTTTAGCGCTTTCTTTGTTGGTTGCCATTATTTGAGTTCGTTGGATGAGTACACTCATCTTATAGTCCCAAAGTCAACTGCTATTGGAAGACTACATGCTTGTCTTCAAAACTTGTCAGAAGTTCAGATATCGATCCAAAATAATGATGCATGTAGCTAACTACGTCACTAGATTATTACTCTGTTATTGACGTACATGTGCTCTTATTATGAAATCTCACAACAAGATCATGGAAATCCATAGCCAATTGTGAAAATTCGATCATATCGCATGTAAGAATCTCCAAATAATAACCAGCCAAATGCTAACTTCCTAATTGCCCCATTCATCGAAAAGCCTACATTAGCAGCCTCTCGACGATTACGGGCGGAAAACAGCTTAATTTCGGGCTCCATCACACCTCCTATCGCGATCGTTACCCATCGCATC